>NW_023652381.1:0-5291 GCF_015228065.2 Penaeus monodon
TTATTATTATTTTATTAATTTATATTATTATTTTTAATTTTTTTTATTTATTATTATTTATTATTTACTATTTTATTGTTATCATTATTGCTAATATTAGTGTTATTATCATTGCTACTATTGAATATCCATCATCATTATATTAACTTATTGATATTATTTATTATTATTGTATTTTTTTATAACCTATAAATTTTTTATCATTTTCATTAACTAAAAACCACTATTACTATTTTGTAATAATGGCCTGTTGTTTTTTTTTTATTGTTATTATTATTAAATTATTTTTTTATTATTATTATTTTATATTGCTATTATCATCATTATTATTTATTATTAATCATTTTTTCAATTATTTAATTAATTATTATTATTGTTGTTGTTTGTTTGTTTGTTTTATTATTTTATTTAATTATTATTATTATCAATATTTACTGTTTTATTACTGGGTTTTTTTAATTATTATTATCATTATTGTTTGTATTTTATTAATCATAATCCATTTTTGATTGTTTTGGGAATAAAAAAAAAATTATTTAATAATAATAATGGATAATAAATGATAAATAAATAAAAAATAATTAATAATAAATAATAATTAAATAATAAATAATAATTTAATAAATAATAATTAATTAAATAATAATTAAATAATAATATAATAAAATAATTAATGAATGATGATATGATGATGATGGATGATGATGATGATTGGATTTTATTATTGGTTTTGTTGTTGTTGTTTTTTTATTTTGGTTGTTTGTTATTAATTATTATTTATTATTAATTTTTTTTCATTTTTTATTACTGTTTTATTATTATTTATTATTATTTATTTTATTTATTATTATTAGTAGTAAGTAGTGAGTAGTAAGTAAGTAGGTAGTAGTATCCATATTATTATTAATTTATTATTTTAAATTAATCATTATTTAATTATTATTATTATTTATCATTATTATTATTATTTTTATTATATTTATTAAATTTATCATTAAGTTTTTTTTATTATTTCTGCAATTATTACTGTTATTCTTGTTATCATTAATCAA
Source organism: Penaeus monodon (assembly GCF_015228065.2). Classification (NCBI taxonomy): domain Eukaryota; kingdom Metazoa; phylum Arthropoda; class Malacostraca; order Decapoda; family Penaeidae; genus Penaeus; species Penaeus monodon. The sequence goes on from NW_023652381.1 coordinate 1,053, forward strand.
ATTATTAAATTTTTTATTATTATTTTATTATTTAAATATTATTTAATTATTAAATTTTTGTATTGTTTGTTGTTTTTTATTTTATTATTCCATTATTAGTTTTGAAGTTTGGGGCAATGGAACATCAACAAAAACATGCCAAAAAATTTTGCAGAACAACCCACAAAATCAAAAACATTTCAGGTCCAAAATCAAATTTCCACGAACACAAAAAAACCCACTTCAGATCGATAAGGGCTTCTTTCTGAAGGAAACCATGGCGCTTGTGCTGGTTTTCAGACTATTTTTTTGACTTCCTTCTTAATTTTTGGGATTTCCCGGTAATTTGTTCAAAAGAAAACTTAAACCGTAACTTTCTTCTTTATAAGGCCCAAAGAGTTTCCAATAAAACAGGGCCAAAAAGTTTTTTTAGTTTTTTCTTAAATGGCCCCACATCCCTTTTTCCCAACCTCTGGTTTTTCCCAGGGTCCCTTTTTTACTTTTGATTAACTTTCTCGAACAACTTTTCGTTTGGGGAACGTTTTTTTCTGTTCTGAAGGGATTGCTTCATTATCTATAAAACAGGCAAAGTGTTTTGTTTTTTTTTTTTATCCTTGATAAACGAATATCTGGACGATTTTCGCTTTGTATAGTAAATGATCTGTATGACTTTAGAAAAGTTCCCAAAAAAATATTGTAGCATCTTTGCCTTCAGTAACATGGGCTCCTTGGATGGTGTTTTGTACCCATTTATCTTTTGCGTTTCTGATAAAAAAAGTGTTTTGCAGATCCTTTCCCAATGCAGGGTTTTCTTTGCCCCACTCTGTTCCGTGTCCCGTTTTTGTACTCATTCGGTTTGTTAATATTGAGCAACCAGATACAAGGTGAATCAATTCCATCTCAACCCTTGTTTCTTCAAAAAAACCTACAACTTTGGGGTCCAATGCCATTGTGCCAAAGATGTTTTAGCTTTGATAGTTTTTCTAGCAACAACAAACCTGAGAATCCTGGGCTGCAAGAATAAAAATCCTCTGTTTTCCCCTTTAAGGGTCCCAGAAGCCTTTTCTAAGCCCACTGATGGGGTACCCGCAGTTTTTCATAAACATCAGTGTTGGTGGTTGTTTTTTGGCTTCGAGTTGCAAAACTGTCCCCGTGGGAGAAGGGCCTTTTTTTCATGCCACCTAGATTCAAGTTTTTTTCTTTGGTCCCCGACCCCTTCTTTCGCTTTTTGTTGTTTTTTTTATGTTTTAGCAAAGCCAATGTTTGGGCAACCTATGTTTCGATTTTTTCGCTTCTCAATACCTAAATTTCCCTGAGAAAAAATTTATTAGATTTCCTCTACTAATTGAAGTGTGGGACCTTTTTGGAGTTTTGAAAGCATCCAATCGTTTTTGGTTAGATTCTAAAAAGTTATTGCAAAGAGAACCCAAATTCGTTTTGTTGTTTGTTTTTGTACGATAAATTTCCAAAACTGCCATCAATCCCCCTTTACCTTTCTTTTACTTCTAGGGGGACCGTACAGGGACGGTTCCTTACTACGTCTGGATTTTTAGGGTGATAACAATAGTGTTTGCATGTCCAATTGCTTTTCCTAATTTTGGTTTGTCCAATTTTTGGTTTTTTGAGGTTCAATTTAAGTTTCCCAGTCCCCTTATCACGTTTAAAAACTATATGTAAACCACACAGGTATTTGCAAGAGTGTGTTTGGATTGTGTTGTTTAGTTTTTTGGTTTCTTCGAGTTTTTAATTCTGTTTTTTCAGGACTGACCTTTACTCTTTTCGGATGCATTCCTGTACATATTTTTTTTTTCTTTCCATCAACGATTTTATTGTACTCCCATTTTCCCTTCGTTTACTCCTAGATTATTTTAATAGGTTTTTCCTTTCCCTGATCTAATTCCTTTCTTACAGTATCCAATTACTTAAACTTTTAATATTGTTCAGATGTCCCCTAGTTTTTTCCTTGCCTTAAAGATTGCTTTTAAGCACACCTTATCGAGAACAAACACTTTCATACCCTATGGTCACATCACTGAAAATCCTTTTTTACAGTTTTTTTTCAGCAAACCTTTTTCCCAATTCCACCATCCCATTCTTCTGAAGGCGTTTAAAAGTTGTTTTCAAGTCATCCCATATAGAAAAAGATGATTGATTGATTCTTTCTTGTCCATGATTTCTTTATATTCATACCCCTGTGGTTTTGTTTAAGAAAGCTGGGAGAAGTGGGGGATAAGTGTGGCCATACAGAATAAAAAAGAGGGGAAAAAAAGTCCCCACCCTGGGAAGATTCCCGCATCTGATTCGCATGTTTTTTGTTGAAAATAAGGAAGTTATCGTGGTTACGTGGGCCTGGAAGGAAGTAAAAGATTTTGTCCTCCCCATAATGTTCCCATGCTGGTTTTTTAAGAAAGTTGAATAAATTGTTAAGAACAGGAAGGAGACCTTTAAGAAATTTTCTAAGGATTTTTTAAGATTCCCAAGAGTGGGGTGGGGACAAACACGGTCAAAGACTTTTTTTTATAGTCCGATCCCAAGCAAGTACTTAGATGTCGGTCTTTGTGTTTTAGTAATGAGCTTTTTTCGAGAATTTATTTTTATTATTTATCAGCAGTTGAATATAAAAAATCCGTATGATCCTCTACAACACCCTTTTTTTTGTTTCGTTGGTAAAAAAAATATTTTTGTTCTTCCCATGTGTCAGTAAGGTTCTTTCAGTTTAAGATTGAAAAGTAAGTAATTTTATAGAAAAATTGATAAGCATGTAATGGGGTCCTGGTAGTTTTTTTTGGTTTGTTATCTGTTTTTAAGTTTATTTTTTGAACCAAAGAGATAAGTAGTTCCCCCCTTGTCGTGTTTTTTACGTTTATTGTTTAAGTTAGGTTTTCTTTCATAATTTGGAGTTTTAAAAATTAGATGCTAATTTTTGGCATGCGCCTGAAGGAAGGAAGTAATTAAAGCCAAAAAAATTTTGGGATCTGGGTCCAAACCCCATGTGATTTTCCATTTTATGGGGACCTTTTTTTTTTAGTTGGCCATTTGGAAATTTTTTCCTTTCAAGTGGTTAAATATTTTTACCCATTTTTTTATTCGGGGGAAATATCCCCTAGTGCTATTTCTAAAAATCTCCGTATCCATGCGTTTTTCATTGGTAATTTATTTATCTTTTCCCTAAATATTGTTTCCCAAAATTGTTCTTATTATTATTATTAATAATAATATTATAATTGATAATCATTATTATCCATTATTTATTTAAACATTACAATCATTAATTTACTATTAGATTAAATTTTACTATTTATTATTTTATTATTTTATATATTATTTATTATTATTTATTATTATTAATATTAATTATTATTATTGTTTGTTGTTTGTTTTTATCATTATCCATTATTTTATTATCATTTATTAATATTATCATTATTTTATTATTATTATTATGATTTTCTAAACAATAATAAATAATAATATATATTAATAATATAATAGTTATTAATAATAATAAATGACAATAATAATGATAATAATAATTAATTAACAATATTATAATATACCAAATAAAATTTAAACAATAATGTAATTTTAATAATAATTGATAGTAATAAATTAAAAGAAAAAAGAGAAAGAGAAAGAAGAATAAATTAATAATAAAATAATAGTAGTAGTAGTAAGTAATTTAAATAATAATAATAAATAATAATAATAATAAATATAATAATAAATAAAATAAAAATTTTAATAAATAATGATAAATTGAATAATAATAAGAATAAGAATTAGAAATTAAGAATAAGGAATAAGGAATAAGAATAAGAAAAAAGAAAACAATAAATAAAAAACCAATAAAACAATAAATAATAATATTAAACAAATTAATAATTTTAGCAAATAACAGTGAATAATAATAAATAATATAATAATTTATTATTAATTTAATTATAATAAAAATAAATTATAATAATATAATTAATAATAATAATAAATAATAAATTAATAACAAAATATAATGAATTGGATAAATAATGGATAATAATAAAAAAATAATGATGAATTGATAATTTTATAATGGTAAATAAAAAATTAAATAAATAAAATAATAAATAATAATGATAAACAATAAATAATTAAAGTTAATAATTTTTTAATAATAATGAATTAATAATTAATAATAATAAATTATATTTATTAATTATTATTATTAAATAAATTTAATATAATAATGAATTAATAAAAATAATAATAATAATAATACATAAT
>NW_023652382.1:2500-5290 GCF_015228065.2 Penaeus monodon
CACACACACCACCACACACACACCATAACACACACACAACTCACAAATATATATTTAAAATTTTATTATATAAAATATATATATATATATATATATTAGGTTACGTTTAGGTTAGGGTTAGGGTTTTGGTTAGGTTTACGTAGGTTTGGGTTTTAAATTTTGGGTTTGGTTAGTTTAGGTTTGGGTTAGGTTTTGGGTTAGGTTAGGTTAAGTTTAGGTTTGGTTTGGGTTTTGTAGGTTTAGGATGGTTTGGGTTAGGGAAGGATAGGCTTGGGTTAGGTTTGGGTTAGGTTTGGGGTTTGGTTTAGGTTTGGTTTTGGGTTTTGGTTTTGGTAGGTTTAGGTTAGGTTTGGGTTAGGTTTAAGATAGGTTTAGGTTGGTTTTTGGGTAGGTTTTTTGGTTAGGTTTGGGGTTTGGTTTTTTTAGGTTTGGTTAGGTTAAGGGTAGGGTTTTTGGTTAGGTTGGGTTAGGTTTTTGGTTAGGTTTTTGGATAGGCTTGGGTAGGTTTTGGGGTTGGTTTTTGGTTGATTTAGGATAGGGTTGGGTTAGGTTAGGTTTAGGTTGGGTTTGGATAGGTTAGGTTATGTTTAGTTAGGTTTAGGATAGGTTAGGTTAGGTTTTTGGGTTTAAATTGGGTTAGGGTTTTAAAATAGGCTTGGGTTAGGGTTTGGGGTTTGGTTTAGGATAGTTTTTGGTTTGGTTTGGGGTTTGGTTTTTGGATAGGTTTAGGGTTTGGTTTGGGTTAGATTTGGAGGTTTTTTGTTAGGTTTTAGTTAGGTTTAGGGTAGGTTTAGGTTAGGGTTTTTTTTTCAGGTTTAGGTTCGGTTTTGGAATGGTTTAGGTTAGGTTTTGGATGGCTTGGGTTAGGTTTAGGGTTTGGTTTGGGTTGGTTTAGGGTTTGGTTTTTGAATAGGGTTGGTTTGGTTTGGGGTTAAAATTTGGGGTTTGGTTAGTTTTGGTTTTGGTTTGGGTTTTGGTTTCGGGTTTGCTTTGGGTTGGTTTAGGGTTTGGATTTTTGTTAGGTTTAGGTTTGGTTTGATTGTTTGGGTTTTGTTTCGTTAGGTTTTTTTTAGGTTTGGGTTTGGGGTTTTGGTTGGTTTTGGATATCATGGGTTAGTTTAGGGTAGGTTTAAATTAGGCTAAGGTTAAGGTTAGGTTAAGGTTTGTTAAGGGTTTGGTTTTGGTTAGGCTTAGGTAGGTTAGGGTTAGGTTAGGGTTTGATTAGGGGTTTTTAGGTTCGGTTACGGTTAAGTTTGGGGTTTGTTAGGGTTTGGTTTTGGGTTAGGTTTGGATAGGTTTTTGTTAGTTTAGGTTTAGGATAGGTTTTGGGGTTTGGTTTTTGGGTTGGGGGTTTAGGGTTTGGTTTAGGATTGCTTTGGGGTTTGGTTTTTTGTTAGGTTTTTGGGTTTGGTTTGGGGTTGGTTTAGGTTAGGTTTAGGTTAGGTTTAAATTGGTTTTGAGGTTAAGGTTAAAGGTAGGTTAAGGTTTGGTTAAGGTTAGGTTTTGGTTAGGTTTTGGGTTTGGTTAGGGTTAGATTAGGGTTAGGGTTAGGGTTCGGTACGATTAAGTTTGGTTAGCTTAGGGGTTTGGTTTTGGGGGGGTTAGGGTTTTTGGGGTTTGGTTTTGATTTGGTTTGTGTTAGGTTTGTTTAGTTTTGGGTTGGTTTGGGGTTAGGTTTGAGTTCGGTTTAAAGGGTTCGGTTTAGGTTAGGTTAAGTTAGCTTAGGTTTTGTTTTGGTTAGGTTTGGGAGGTTAGGTTACATTTCTTGAAAAAGATACCCACCAAACACATACTCACGAACGCATAGAGACATATAAAAATACATATATACACATTTCTATACTTATATATATACATATATATATATTTATATACATATGTAGATATATATATATAGAAATAAAAACACACATACACACACACACACACACACAAACACACACACACACCACACACATATATATATATATATATATATATATATATATATATATATACATATACATATATATACATATATGTATACATATATGTATATTTATATGTAAATATATGTATATTTATATGTATATATATTACATATATGTATATATATTATATATATATATATGCATATATATAATATATATATATATATATATATATATATATATATATATATATATATATCACATATATATGTAATATCTATAAATTCATTTTTATATATACCTATTTGTTTGTATCTCACTGTGTCGTGTTCGTATATGTTTGTTTGGTGTTTCTCTACGATGCTTGAGGGGGAAGAAATACACCAATTAAAACGAAAGTAGGTTCATTGGAGATCAGCTCTGACAAAAATAAAGAGAGTCCTTCATAGTCCCGTGCACCACGCGTCAGCTCTGCCCGAGAGTGCAACTGCCAGACGTGTGACTACAGAGACAAAATAAATATATTGTACTCTATAAATTGTACAGAGAATCTCACTCTTTTACATAGGCGATATGCTACACAGCAATATAAACTAAACATAATCTTCTATATTTCACATGGTGTAACACAACACACAAAGGCACTATATATATAATATAATCATATAATTATCACAATATAGGTACGATAATTTTTGTCATCATATCCTGTATACGGCGGCATCACAATATGGCACTCACAACTCACATAAGTATCACAACTCACTTCATTATCACAACCCACATCTCCCTCCCCCCTTTACGTTCACTAGCGGGAGTCTGAACGGACTTCGATTTGATACGTTCCGAACGTCGGGTTTAACAGGGCCCGATTGGGGGG
>NW_023652384.1:0-5287 GCF_015228065.2 Penaeus monodon
CCGATCACGATCTAGAAGCCGGTCACGGCGCAGAAGACGATCCAGATCACGCTCAAGGTCCCGATCTAGGTCTAGACATAGAAGGTCACGATCACGCTCCAGAGGTCGAAGGTCATCCTCTAGATCACGCAGGAGGAGGTCAGCTGTGGTGCAGCTTTTGTGCATTTGTCTAGCTCTTGTTTTTTCGTCTTAACTGGTTGCTTTTAGTAGTTTGTTCATAGCAAATGGGGCTTTATATAGTATGTTTGCATTGATGATGTATGAACATCTTATTTTATTTACAAAATAATTTTTAAACAATTTCAGAACCTTGTTTATTTTTACTTGTAATTTTATGGTTTAGAAAACCATTTCACAAGAATTTTGATTTCATAAGTCTGTTAACCTGTATCTGCTGGGCCACACCTATAGCTATTTTGACAAACTAACTCATCATGCTGGGTACAGCTATAAGCATTGCTAGAGTGAGTTTGTCAAAAAGTCCACCACAAGTAGCGGACTCCTGGGCCAAATGACAGGATGTTGCCAGAAATCACTGGAGTCAATGACGCTGAGAGATTTCTGATACTGTCATTGATGCCGAGAAATTTCTGATACTGTCAGTGATGGGTTAATGCCCTTAGGTTTTGCTTTTGGAATAGCATATTTTAAAACTTTCATTGTATATGTAATTTCAGGGCGGCTTCTCTCGGGGGGTAATACAATAGTAAATCAGTACAATTTTTTTTTGTAACTAATGATTCTTTTTCACATTAGTACCTTTTTTGATTTGTCAGAGAAAAAGAGTTGGTGAGCATTAACTTACTGCTTTAACCACTAATGATTAATATAAAGAAATAGATAAATTAACCCAGTGCCACTGGGGATAGCATGTGAGTTTAGTTTATTCTTTTTCTTTGCACATAGTTGGGTCCATAAGTTAAATAGTCACTAAGGAGTCAATTTCTAGTACTCACCTGTTTATCCTTTTCCATGATTTTCAAAAATTATATCTTTTTTCTTGCATTTCTATTAGTTAATAACATCATCATAATTATAAAGTCTATGATGATAATGATATCAATATTGTTAATATCATTTTATAAAATAACTACATTTTTCCTGAAAACTAGAAAAAGTGAAATCAGGTGAGGGCACAAGGTCAACTAATAGAGTCTTTGATAGCTGTGTGGTTGTGGAGCCATCTATGTGTAGAAACATTTTGTAAGCAAAACAGTGAACACTACATTTCATTTCATCACCTTGATTAAAGGAAATTAGTAATAAACTATTTAGCCTTATATACAAGAGAAGGTCTCTCATCATAAAAAATAGAAGTTATTTCTAAAAGAATTACAGCAAAGTGGTTAAAATGAGAGTATGTTTTTTTTTATGTAATTATATTAAATGACTAAAGAAAATTGAAGATGAGGAATCTTGTTTGGTATATGTTGCCATATTTACTGCTTGTATTTTGCAATTACGGTTTCTAAATTTTCATAGCAAATGTATCTTCTGTGTCCTCTCTTGATGTCTGCTGTCTTGTTGATTGAGGAGTAGTCTTGCTTGGTTGCTCATGTAGCTGACCCTCCAGACCTTTTATGAATTTCTGTTGACTAGATATAGTATTGTAATTTATTTATTTATTTTTTTTTATTTATTTTTTTTTTTTATTATTATTATTATTTTTTATTTATTTATTTTTTTTACATATGATTACTGTTTACTCTATTATAGTAATTTCACACAGGTCAAGATCAAGGGACAGAGACAGGGACAGGGATCGTGACAGAAGGGACAGAGATAGAGACAGAGATCGTGAAAGAGACAGGGAAAAGGAGAGGGAAAAGGAGAAGCTTGATCCTGAGAAGGAGCGCCTGAGGGAGAAGGAGAGGGAGAAGGAAAAGGAGAGAAAAAAGAGAGGGCTTCCTCCCATCAAGAAGGATCACTTGAGTGTCTGTTCCACAACTCTCTGGGTTGGCCACTTGTCAAAGGTAAGACCTATTGGGTATTAAAAGGTCATGTTATATATACTTTTTCCTTCTCTATGCTTGTTAAGTTATTGTATATGAAATGTATATAAGAGTTGGTAGAAGAGATGGAGTAGAAAATCAAGATGCAAAGAAGAAAGGTTTTGGAATAATGAGTTGTAAAGCATGCTTGCTTTTATAGGCTAGTAGGAGGTAAGATCAAGTCATTAAAACATGTTTTGTATTTTTCAGCTTGTGCACCAAGAAGAGCTGTCTGATACATTTGGAGAATATGGAGACATAGTATCCATTGACCTTATTCCACCACGTGGTTGTGCTTTCATTTGCATGAATAGACGTCAGGATGCTGCTAGGGCACTAGCCAAGCTCAAAAATCACAAGATGCATGTAAGTGGATATGATACACATACATATATGTATGTATGTATATATGTATTTTTGTATGTGTATATATATATATATATATTATAATCCTTCAATAATGGTATCAGAAATATTATATATATATATATATATATATATATATATATATATATATATGTATATATATCTATGTATATATTATGTATATATATATATGTATATATATCTATGTATATATATATGTATATATATATATATATATGTTGTATATATATATATCTATATATATTATATATATATATATATGTTATATTATAATCATATAGTATATATATATATGTATATATATATATATATATATATTATGAAATATAGTAATATATATAGTACATATAATATGATATATATATCATAATATTAGTATATCGTATATATATAGCATATATAATCAATTAGATCAATATATACTATATAAATACATATATATAATACAAATAATAATATATATAATATATATATATATATATATATATAATATTTCTGATACCATTATTGAAGGATTATAATATATATATATATATATACACATACAAAAATACATATATACATACATACATATATGTATGTGTATCATATCCACTTACATGCATCTTGTGATTTTTGAGCTTGGCTAGTGCCCTAGCAGCATCCTGACGTCTATTCATGCAAATGAAAGCACAACCACGTGGTGGAATAAGGTCAATGGATACTATGTCTCCATATTCTCCAAATGTATCAGACAGCTCTTCTTGGTGCACAAGCTGAAAAATACAAAACATGTTTTAATGACTTGATCTTACCTCCTACTAGCCTATAAAAGCAAGCATGCTTTACAACTCATTATTCCAAAACCTTTCTTCTTTGCATCTTGATTTTCTACTCCATCTCTTCTACCAACTCTTATATACATTTCATATACAATAACTTAACAAGCATAGAGAAGGAAAAAGTATATATAACATGACCTTTTAATACCCAATAGGTCTTACCTTTGACAAGTGGCCAACCCAGAGAGTTGTGGAACAGACACTCAAGTGATCCTTCTTGATGGGAGGAAGCCCTCTCTTTTTTCTCTCCTTTTCCTTCTCCCTCTCCTTCTCCCTCAGGCGCTCCTTCTCAGGATCAAGCTTCTCCTTTTCCCTCTCCTTTTCCCTGTCTCTTTCACGATCTCTGTCTCTATCTCTGTCCCTTCTGTCACGATCCCTGTCCCTGTCTCTGTCCCTTGATCTTGACCTGTGTGAAATTACTATAATAGAGTAAACAGTAATCATATGTAAAAAAAATAAATAAATAAAAAATAATAATAATAATAAAAAAAAAAATAAATAAAAAAAAATAAATAAATAAATTACAATACTATATCTAGTCAACAGAAATTCATAAAAGGTCTGGAGGGTCAGCTACATGAGCAACCAAGCAAGACTACTCCTCAATCAACAAGACAGCAGACATCAAGAGAGGACACAGAAGATACATTTGCTATGAAAATTTAGAAACCGTAATTGCAAAATACAAGCAGTAAATATGGCAACATATACCAAACAAGATTCCTCATCTTCAATTTTCTTTAGTCATTTAATATAATTACATAAAAAAAAACATACTCTCATTTTAACCACTTTGCTGTAATTCTTTTAGAAATAACTTCTATTTTTTATGATGAGAGACCTTCTCTTGTATATAAGGCTAAATAGTTTATTACTAATTTCCTTTAATCAAGGTGATGAAATGAAATGTAGTGTTCACTGTTTTGCTTACAAAATGTTTCTACACATAGATGGCTCCACAACCACACAGCTATCAAAGACTCTATTAGTTGACCTTGTGCCCTCACCTGATTTCACTTTTTCTAGTTTTCAGGAAAAATGTAGTTATTTTATAAAATGATATTAACAATATTGATATCATTATCATCATAGACTTTATAATTATGATGATGTTATTAACTAATAGAAATGCAAGAAAAAAGATATAATTTTTGAAAATCATGGAAAAGGATAAACAGGTGAGTACTAGAAATTGACTCCTTAGTGACTATTTAACTTATGGACCCAACTATGTGCAAAGAAAAAGAATAAACTAAACTCACATGCTATCCCCAGTGGCACTGGGTTAATTTATCTATTTCTTTATATTAATCATTAGTGGTTAAAGCAGTAAGTTAATGCTCACCAACTCTTTTTCTCTGACAAATCAAAAAAGGTACTAATGTGAAAAAGAATCATTAGTTACAAAAAAAATTGTACTGATTTACTATTGTATTACCCCCCGAGAGAAGCCGCCCTGAAATTACATATACAATGAAAGTTTTAAAATATGCTATTCCAAAAGCAAAACCTAAGGGCATTAACCCATCACTGACAGTATCAGAAATTTCTCGGCATCAATGACAGTATCAGAAATCTCTCAGCGTCATTGACTCCAGTGATTTCTGGCAACATCCTGTCATTTGGCCCAGGAGTCCGCTACTTGTGGTGGACTTTTTGACAAACTCACTCTAGCAATGCTTATAGCTGTACCCAGCATGATGAGTTAGTTTGTCAAAATAGCTATAGGTGTGGCCCAGCAGATACAGGTTAACAGACTTATGAAATCAAAATTCTTGTGAAATGGTTTTCTAAACCATAAAATTACAAGTAAAAATAAACAAGGTTCTGAAATTGTTTAAAAATTATTTTGTAAATAAAATAAGATGTTCATACATCATCAATGCAAACATACTATATAAAGCCCCATTTGCTATGAACAAACTACTAAAAGCAACCAGTTAAGACGAAAAAACAAGAGCTAGACAAATGCACAAAAGCTGCACCACAGCTGACCTCCTCCTGCGTGATCTAGAGGATGACCTTCGACCTCTGGAGCGTGATCGTGACCTTCTATGTCTAGACCTAGATCGGGACCTTGAGCGTGAT
>NW_023652385.1:0-5287 GCF_015228065.2 Penaeus monodon
TGTGTGTTTTTTTCGGGTGGGGGGCTTGTGTGTGGTGTGTGTGTGTGTGTGTGTGTAATATGTGTGCAAATAACAGAATGCACACACTCAATGCGCCCAGTTTTTTATACAAATAATTTCCGTCAGTAACTGAGATCACAATGCTTGAGCTCCTGTATCAAATAAAACTCCAACATGGCTAGTTTGTTTATTCCGTTGAGCCTTTGGTAGGTTTTCTCACTGCTTCCTCTCCCGTCTTTCGTGTATTTTGCCATTTTAACCATTCTGTTGTTTTTGAGCATCCTTTGCATCCGGTGCCTTCGCTAATTGGGTTTTACGCTTTTCATGCTTTGCTGTTCTCTTCGTTCTGGCTTTGCTGATCGATGACTAACTCCTCTGTCCATTCGTTTTTTTTTTTCCTCACAATACGTAAAGCATGAATAAATTTCGTGGATAAATAAATATTGGGGTTTGGATGAATTCAATAAAAAATTTATGACGAATTTTCAAAAAAAAAAACAGTATGTTATATTTTTTGGGCATCAGCATGTTTTGTGCATTTTTTACATTTATAATTTTATTTAATAATTTAATTTAATTCATATCAAGACTATTGCTCATGTCACTGGTCTTAAATTTTTTAGAATCTCATGAAGCTATGGACCCACTTTTCCGGAAATATCACAAGAACACAATTTTACATGAAAAGTGCATAAAGTACTTTATTTATTGAACTTGATTGTCTCAGCATATATGGGATACATAAAGAACTATTTATCTTTAATGTAACAATCTAGAAAATACACTAACATAAATTTTATTTTTGTCTGATCCTCACGGACCCCTCCGAAACCCACCCAAGAATCTCTGGCGGTCCATGAAACCGGGTTAGGAGCCCCTGATTTATATCGTTGTTATTTGAATTTCATTTTTTAAGGAATCTATATCAAAATTACATCAATACTGACCCACAATGATATATATATATATATATATATTATATATAATATATAAAATTATATATATATATATATATAATATATTTATTTTTATATATATATATATATAATATATATATATATATATATATATATATATATATGAAGTATATATATAAATCCCATATATATGTTTTACATACATACATACATAAACCACACACACACACACTTTACACACCCCACACATACACACACACACACACAAAACACACACACACCACACACACACAAAACACACACACACAACACACACACATATATATATATTTTTAATATATATATATATATATATATATATATATATAAAATATATAAAATACACACATACATATGTATATATGTGTATATATTTTAATATATATATATATATATAATATATATAAAAATATATATATATATATAATATATATATATGCGTTGTTTTGGTGTGTGTGTGTGGTGTGTGTGTGTGTGTGTGTGTTTTTGTGTGTGTGTGTGTGTGTGTGTGTGTGCGTGGGGTGGTGTGTGTGTGTGTGTGTGTGTGTGTGTGTGTGTGCGCGCGTGTGTGTGTGTGTGTGTATGTGTGTGTGTGTTTTATTGTGCCTCTGTGTGTGTGTGTGTTGTGTGTGTGTGTGTGTGTGTGTGTGTGTGTGTGTGTGTGTGTATGTATCTACTTTAAATACAAAGATAGAATTAAATACCTTTGTTCGAGGTTCGCTGTAATATATATCCCTCGATACACATTTCCATGAATATCCGCACATCAGGAACATTCATAGAAGCCAATTCTGAAATAGCAACTGCCAGGCAACGTCGAAATATTAGCAAAAAGAAAATGAAATATCGCCCATCGCACTCGTTCTCTTTGTCTCTATTTCTTTTCCCTGTTAGACTTTTTTCTTTTTTTTCCTTTCGTTTCTGCATCTTCCTTTGTCTGCCTCAATAGTACCCTGAGTGGTGGGTCTTGTTGCAGTCTCCATCATGTCGTATTCCGTTCGTGTTTTTGTTACTTCTTCGTGGGAATACGCTGGCTTATCAGACGGTGGGGTGGGGGGTGGGGGAGGAGGTGGGGGGGACCGTGTCTGACCACGAGGATATGCAGAGTTTCCTCGCGATCTGTCAGGTTATTCGTTTATCTATATGCTTTTCTCTTCTCTCCCTCTCTCTCTTTCTCAAACTCAGACACACAGACATACTTACAAAATTGTATGTATAAAATTTATATATATAATATATATATATATATTATATATTTTATATATATATATATATATATATATATAAAATATATATATTATTATATATATATATATATATATATATATATATATATATATATATATTTTACATAAATATATGTATATACATATATATATGCGTGTGTGTGTGTGTGTGTTTACATTTATAATTATATATATATATATATAGTATATATATATATATATATATATATATATATTGTATATATATATATATATATATATTTATATGCATATATAGATAGATAGATAGATAGACATACCGTGAGGTCGGCCTCTCCGCCCCCGCCGTGGCCTCTGCCCAGCCCAACCACCTCCTGCGATCTTCGCGCAGGACTTCGTCAACCCTAAGCTCTCCCGCTTTCCCTTGTCTCTCCATGTCGAGTGTGGCTTTGCTCTTGAGCTTCTTTGATTATAAGCTTCTTTTTCTAAGCTTTGGTATAAAAACGGATCTTGCACATTTATTCCTTTTACATTCTCCAAAATCACAGCTTCTTTTTTAAAAACTTCGGAGACACTTTTTTGTTATGTTCTTTCCACAAAACAGTAACAACACCGGGACTGTTAAAAACCCCGCAACCCTGGGCTGGTCACACCCCGAATTCCTCCTTTTTCCTCTTTGGGTCTGCGTTTTTAACCCCCCTTGATTGTCTTTTTTTAAACCCCTTTTGAGGCAGCTTATTGACTGCGTTGTTTTTTTTTGTTTTTATTAGCAGGTATTTCTGTTTAAAAAGAAAATAAAAACCAGGCCCCAAAAAAAAAAAAAAATGAAATTTTAAAGTGTTTTCTTGGGGGTTTACCCCTAAAAAAATTTTTTTTTTTAAAATTTCCCTTCTGTTTGTACGTTCTATAAAAGTACATATTAGGTTTTGAAAAAAAAAAACAAAAAGGGATAAAAACAATGTATTTGAATACACGTATCTTAAGGCAAAAATATATACACACATGAATTTGAAAGCCCTTTAGCGTCAAAGGAAATTTTTTTTCATTTCCCTTTTTTGCGACAATTTTCATCAAAAAGGGAAAGATTTTCCCTTTACTTCCGTGTCACGAGGGAGCCATTTACCCCAAGATTTGTAACAACCTACATTTTAATGCTTCAGCTGATTTCAATCATTGATAAGCATTCACGACTGTGTGTGTGTGTGTGTGTGTGTGTGTGTGGGGGAGGGTGTGTGTGTGTGTGTGTGTGTGTGTGTGTGTGGTGTGTGTGGGTGTGTGTGTGTTTGGTGGTTGTGTGTGTGCGTGTGGTTTGTGGGTGGTTGTGTGTGTGTTTGGTGTGTGTGGTGTGCTGTGTGTTTGTGTGTGTGTGTGGGGTGTGTGGTGTGTATGTGTGTGGTGTGTGTATGTAGTGTGTATTTGGTGTGTGTTTGTGTGTGTTGTGTGTGTATGTGTGTGGTGTACGTGTGTGGGGGGTGTGTGTGTATGTATTAAATATAAATATTATTATATAAAATATAATATATATAATAATTTTTACATACACACACACCCCACCACACACACACACACCAACACCACAAAACCCCCACAACACAACACAGAATATATAATATTAATTTTAATTATTATATATATATTATATAATATATAATATTATATAATATAATATATATATATATAAATTTTTTATTATATATATATATATATATATATATATTTTTAAATTTTATATATAATTATTATATATATATATATATATATATAAACTTTAAAAAAAGAAAAAGAAGAAAAAAGCGATCTTCCGTATGCATGAGGCCTTTTTACAGCAAAGAAAAAATAAAGTCCCCTCTTGACCTCACCCCCTCATTTTACCGCACAGTTTTCATATCTTTAAAATCTACGCCATGAATAAACTCGTATGAAAAACGGGAAAGGTGAGTAAAAAAATATTTAAGTGAAATACGATATAGAAAGGGGGGTGACACAGAAAAGGAGAATGTGGAGAGGAGAAATATAACAGACGGAGAGAGAGAAAAAGGAAGAGAAGAGAGAGGAGAGAGAGAGAGGAGAGGAGAAGAGGAGGAGAGAGAGAGAAGGAAGAGAGAAAGAGGGGGAGGGAATAGATAGATAGATAAAAAGACAAAAAGAGAATGGAAGCAAAGGAACAAAAAAAACAAATGGGGGATACATAGATAATTTAAAAAAAAAACAAGGGGGTAGAGAAGAAATATATATATATATATTAATTATTATATTAATATATATATTATTATTTAAAAAATGTTTTTATATATATATTAATATATTAATTATATTTTTTATATATATATTATATATATATATATTATTATATGTTTATATATATATAATAATAATATTATATAATATATATATATATATATATATATATATAATATATATAATAATTATATAATATATATATTATATATTTTATATATAAAATATAAATATTATTAAATTTCTTCTCTACCTCCTTTTTTTTCTTTCTAATTTCTATGATCCCCCCTTTGTTTATTTTTTTCCTTTTCTTCCTCTCTCTGTTTGTCTATTTATCTATTATCTATCTCCTTCCCGTCTTTTCTCTCTCTCTCTCTCTCTCTCTCTCTCTCCCCTCTCTCTCTCTCTCTCCTTTTCTCCTCTCTCTTCCCTTTCTCTCTCTCCGTCTGTTTATATTCTTTCCTCTCCACATTCTCCGTTTTTTTGTGTCATTCCCTTCTATATCGATTTTTTACTTTTAAAATTTTTTTGGACTCACCTTTTTCCCTTATTCATACCGAGTTATCTGGCTGTGGATGTTTTAAGATTGCAAAATGTAGCGGTAAAACTGAGAGGGCTGAGGGTCAAGAGCGGCTTTACTTTTTCTTTGCGTAAAGGCCTCTGCGATACGGGAAAATCGCATTTTTTTTCTTTTCTTTTTTTTAAAGTTTATATATTTTATAATATTAATATAATATATAATATATTATATATTATATATATTTATATATATATATATATTTTATATAAATATAAATAAAATATATATATATATAAAATATAATATATATATTATATATATATATATATATATTTTTATATTATATATATTATATTTTTATAAAAAAT
>NW_023652387.1:0-2500 GCF_015228065.2 Penaeus monodon
GTCCCTGAGGATGAGACAAAATGACTTCCGTGCACAGGCCTGTGTGAGGGGATAGTGCCCCACCCTTGGTTTATTCCATCTGGAACCAGGGAGAACTCCCATGTCTGTTTGTGTGCGTATTATGTGAGACAGGAGTCCTGGAGGTTGAGCGATACTGCTCGCTACTACATGCAGAGCAATATACCTTTTTGGTCCTCTATTCTGTTTAGACGGATGGCATGATCAAGGCCTTGGCAAGCAATCGGTTGGTCAAATATGACAAGTGTCAAGCAGGCACTGCCCAGTCGGCATCGCACAGTCCAGCGACTGCCATCAGCACTGGGCAATAGCCGTATATTTCCACATTACCCCTGTGGCTGGCGAGTGCATTTGAGCACCAACATATGGCTTCCCTTCGTTGGACTCTTTCCAGCTTTCAAAGGGCAAGAATGGGAATCAAAATGCTTCCCGAACTCCCAGACCAGGTAAGGAGAAAAAAGTCCTCAATCCATCAAGAAAATCTTACCTGGTAAATATGAAACTATCTCATATAAGACATACCTTGTAATAAAGACCATTAATGGCATGTCCATCGTGAAGTGCATCGCAAGATAGTTGAGGTGTGTCAATGTGATCCTTAAAGGAGTGACCGTCAGTGTGATATGCAACATTCCTGGGGCTCGAGTCTCGTGTTATTCTTACAAAACATTTAATCAGTGAAAAGGAATTATCTTTTCCCGAGATCTGATGAGGTTTTCTATGGAAAACTGTTAGAGGAACTAAAAGTTTGTTATATCCTCAAAGGGCATTTTTAGAAGAAATTTAATGGCGTGCCACAATCAACACCATTTTCTTCTAGCCTTGGAAACACTAGTTTTTCCAGAATAAATTTGGCACAGTACCACTCAAGGTAAAGTTTTATGTATCCAACCCAATAGGTTGGCGTCATGCCCATAGGTTTTGGGCATGAAGCCACCTCTTGCCATCTTAAAGAAAAAAGACTACCAGGAGTGCGAATAAGTGTGGTACAACAGGTTATTAGGAAGATGAATACTGTCCAGGTCCAGTATGCTATCACTGCAAAGAAGCCCATGAAGCATTTTCGAAGCAGTGTATAAGATACAAGAACCCATGAAGCATCATCAGAAAAAGATGTACTTCCAAAATCAAAGCGTCGTGCCAGTGTGCTGTTTGCACACTGGCAACCTCCTTCCTCCATTCCATATCCTCCAATACTTTTAAGACTACTCTTTCTGCCAATACAGTTCGACCTCAGTCTTCAAAGGAAGCTTCAGATCCAGAAACTGACTCTAGCGGGTAGTACCACAAGAAGCAGAGTGGGACTGAGGGGCCCATTGAGACTACTCGCAAAGTAAGGTCTTGGGAGCCGTCAGGCGAGGCTCCAGAGGCTCCCAGCTGCCATCACACCCAACAGGGACCTCTGCTGCTGGTCAGCCCCAAAAGGGCCCACATCCACCCTTTGCCCAAGAAAAGTTATATTGAACCTGTCCAAAGAAAGCCTGTGGGAAATGTTTCATAGGTCAGCATCCCTCCACACACACACACACACAAGATACTTGCAAGGGAAAGCCTAGAGGTGTGTGGTGGGTCTTAACCACATGTCAACAGCCTGGAGTGATGTTTGGCCTGGATGGGAAGATACTCAACCATTCCCAGCACTCTTGCGGCTGCAGTCTCACATATATCTACCACTGCCTGTTCCTGCACCACCCACCCCTAGATTTCAGTCCAGCTCCCACACAGGTGTCTGCACCTCAAAAAGCTGTTGACTTCTAGTCACAGTGCATCACGTCTCAATGTCATTGCCCTCACTTTGATTATTTAGCAACCTTGCTTGTGATCCCTCCACCAAATTGGCTATTAATAAACAACACTCAAGTCTCTCATTGAAGTCCAAACAGGTTATCATTACGTTTATTAAATCATTTACGGGATGGAAAACCATGGTCGCCAAAGCCCTGAAAGGACAAGGCACTTGAAGATAGTGGCACAAGACTCTCAAGGAGGCACCATTGATCACACACTTAGCAGATATGTGGCATCTCAGGTCAAGTGCTCTCTGTCCCTGCTCATTTCTCTGATCACTTTAATGCTTGGCACCCTGTCTAAGGTGGACATTCCAATACCTTCAACTATAGTGGCACATGACCCAAGAGGTACCCTTGACCACACACACACACACACTTAACTGCAGATATGTGGTACCTCAGGTCAGTGCTCATCTGTCCCTGGTCATTTCTATGATCGCCTTGCCGTTAGCCTTCAGTACTCAATCACTACTGTACATTCAGTTTCCTATCAATATACCCGTATCAGTTCTCCTGAGAAGTTATACTCGTTTCTCTCCTTAACACATTTTTATAACTACAATGTTTGCAGACTAAACATTATATGTCAGCCTGGAGCTCATGAATGACAGACACATCAAAAGAGCAGTGAGACAGGCCGTAGAGGACAACCTTATCTCTCGGAAGGAACATTAAGGGAGCAGTGAGATAGG
>NW_023652389.1:0-31090 GCF_015228065.2 Penaeus monodon
ACCAATTCCTGTTATATCATATCATTATCAATGATTATCATATTATTATCGTTATCATCATCATACAGCCATTATCATCAACATTTCATCATTATTGCAATTATTATCAATCATATTGCAATTGTATCATTATTATTGATATTATTGGAGTTATAGTATATATTTTGCAATATACTAATAACCACAACAATATCATAGTAATAACAATAATAAATAACAATAATACGATTTTTATTAATAATTATTATATCATTATCTTAATTAGTATCGTTATTACTGTAATTATTACTGTGATAATAATTTTTTTTGCAATTATTACTACCAGACAAACTAATAATAACGATAAAATAACAATAATTAATACTAATAACAATATTAAAACACTTAGCATATCATTATTAGACTTGATACTTATTATTATTATTGTTATTATTACAGTTATATAGTTTTGCAATAATACTAATAATTAAGAAATAGCAATATAATAATAATAATAAAAATAATAATAATAATAATCAATAATAATACAATAATAATAATAATAATAATAATAATAATAACAATATTTCAAATGTTATCAAAATTCTCTTTATGCTCACGTTTACCCATTATCATGTTATGATTAATACAATTCTGGTTTAACATTTTTTAAATTTTTTTTATTTCAATGATTTTTACCCTAAAATTGCCGAAATATCAAAGACATAGAAAAAAAAACGTTATTTGACAAGCATACTCTCAAAAGGCTATAGTCGTAGATTTGCGCTTTTGCGACTTTTGGGAATGTTTTCTTCACTTTGTTTTATATTATATGGAAACAATTACTGTTATTATCATCATCATTATCATGTTATCATCATTGTTATCGTTACATCATTATTATCGTTATCATCATCATTATCATATTATTGCCAATTGTTATCATCATTATTGCAATTGTTATCATTATTATTGCATTATTGGCGTTATAGTAATATTTTGGTAATAATACTAATTAACCACAACAATAATGATAGTAACATCAATAATTAATACAGTAATAACGATTTTATAATAATTATTTCTATCATTATCTAATAGTATCGTTATTACTTAATTATATGTATAATAATTATTTTTGCAATATACCACCAGTACAAATAATAATAATGATAAATAATAACAATAAATAATACTAAATAACAATATTTAACCCTAGCATATTTATTATTATCTATATAATATGATTATTATGTATTATGGACCGTTATCATATATTTTTGGCAATAAGACCTAATAATTAAGATAGTAGTAATAATAATAATAATATAATAATAATAATAAATAATAATAATAATCATAATAATAATAATAATATCAAATGTTATCAAAATTCTCTTATTCTCACTTTATCATCATTATTGTTATGATTAAACAATTCTAGTAAATATTATCATTATTACCCTATAATTGCCGAAATCACCAAAGAAATCGAAAAAAAACGTCATTTTGGAGTATACTCACAGAAGGCATATATTTCGGTGATTTTGCCGCTTTCCCTTTCGACCTTTGGGAATGTTTTTCTTCTTACCTGTTTTTATATTATAAGTGGACACAATTTCCTGTTCGTAATCATCATCATTAATCCTCATTATCATATTATTATCGATCATCAATCATTATCATCATCATTATCATCATGTATTTCAATTATTTCATCATTATTGCAATTGTTATCATTATTATTGCAATTATTGGAGGTTAAAGGATTATTCTGCAATTAATACTAATACCACAACAATGAGGATAGTAAAACAATAATAATAACAATAATAAACGCTTTTATAATAATTATTTATTCTCATTATCTTAATTATATCGTTATGACTGTAATTATTACTGTTATAACAATTATTGTTGCAAGTATACACCAGTACAAATAATAATAATGATTAATAATAACAATAATTCTACTCAGAACAATATTATAAACACTAGCATATTATTATTATATAATACTTATTATTATTATTATTGTTTTATTACAGGTATAATAGATTTTGGGCAATAATAATAATAATAAGATAATAGTAATAATAATAATAATAATAATAATACAAATACTAATAATATAATAATAATAATATTAATAATATTCAGTATGTTATCAAAATCTCTTTATTCTACTTATCATATTATTGTTATGATTAAGACAATTCTGGAAAATTATTATCTCATACCCTAATAATTGCGGAAAATCACCAAAGAAATCGAAAAAACGTCTCGTTTTGGAGTATTACTTCAAAAGGCTTATAATTTCGCTATTAGATTTGCCGGCTTTTCTGAATTTTGGGAAAGTTGTTCTTTCTTATACCTTTTGTATATCTATATATGGACACAATTACGGTTATTATCATCATCATTTCATGATTATCATCATTATATTTACCGTATCAGCTCATTATCATCATTATCATCATCATATAATCAGTATGGCAATATCATATCATATTGCAATTGTTAATCATTATATGCTATATTATGGAGTTATAGTATAGATTTTTCAATAATACTAATAACCACAAACAATAATGATAGTAATAACAATGAATAATAAAACAATATAACGATTTTATAATAAATTATTTATATTCATTATCTTAATTAGTATCGTTATTACTGTATTATTACTTGTATAATAATTATTTTGGGAATTATTCTCCAGTACAAATAATAATAAATGATAATAATATCAATAATAATACTAAATAATAATATTTTTAACCACTAGCATTATTATTAATTATGATCTATAACTTATTATTATTATTGTTATTTATTACAGTTATAATAGAGTTTTTTGCAATAAATATAATAAATTAAGATAATATAATAATAATTAATATTAATAATAATAATAATAATGTTAATAATATTTCCAATGTTATAAAAATCTCTTTATTCTCACTTTTTCATCATTAGTTATGATTATACAATTTGGTAAATTATATACTTCATTACCCTAATAATTGCCGAAATCACCAAAGAAATAATAAAAAACGGGTCATTTTGGAAGTATACTCTCACAAGGCTTTATTTCGCAGATTTGGCCACTCTTTCGCTTTTGGGAATGTTTCTTATACTTTTGAATTATATATGACACAAATTACTGTATGATCTAATTCATTATCATGATACATCATTATATCGTTATCATCATCATTCTCATGTTTATTGCAATTATTATCATCATTATGCAATCGTTTCATTATTATTGCAATTATTGGAGTTATAGTAATTATTTTTGGAATTATACTACCAGTACAAATAATAATAATGATAATAACAACAATAATAATAATAATAACAAATTATAAACCCTAGCATTATTATATTACATTTCTATTATTATTATTATTGTTATTTTAATTACAGTTATAATAGATTTTTGCAAAATTACTAAAATTAAGATAATAGTAAATAAAATAATAATAATAATAATAATAATAATAATAATAATTAATAATAATAATAATAATAATAATAAATAGTAATAATAATAATAATAATATATTTAATATTAAATGTATCAAAATTCTCTTTATTTCACTTTATTCATCATTATTGTTATGATTAATACAATTTCTGGTAATTATTATAATTATACCCTAATAATTGCAAAAGCACCAAAGGAAATCGAAAAAAACGTTCAATTTGGAGTATACTCTCAAAAAGGTATATTTCGCTAGATTTGCCGCTTTTAAACTTTTGGGAATGTATTTCTAGACCTTTTTATGTTAAATATGGACACAATTTCTTGTTATATCATCATCATTATCATGATTATCATCAGTATATCGTTATCATCATCATTATTCATCATTATCATCATTATCATCATATATCATTATCATCATCATTATCATCACTATTGCAATTATTATCATCATTATGCAATTGTCATTATTGTTATTGCAATTATTGGGAGTATTCCTATATTTTTTGCAATAATATTAATAACCACAACAATATGATATTAATAAACAATAATAATTAATATAATAATAACGCTTTTATATAAATATTAATCATTCTCTTAATCAGTAGCGTTATTTTACGTAATTATACTGTTATAATATATTTTTGCAATTATACTACCAGTACAAATAATAATAGTGATAATAATAACAATAATAATACTGATAACAAATTATTAACCTCGAGCATTATATTATATACGCATAATTTATTATTATTATGTTATTATTAAGTTATAATAGATTTTTGGCAATAATACTAATTAATTAAGATAATAGTAATAATAATAATAATAATAATAATAATAATAATAATAAGATAATAATCATAATCATTATTAATAATAATATTTCAAATGTTATCGAAATTCTCTTTATTCTCACTTATATATCATTAGTGTTATGAATAATTAAAATTTGGTAATATTATCATTATTTACCCTAATAATGCCAAAATCACCAAAGAAAATTCGAAAAAAAAACGTCATTTTGGGAGTGCATACTCCAAAAGGCTAGATATTTCGCTAGATTTTGCCGCTTTTTAGGAACTTTGGGAAGTAATTCTTATACCTTTTTTATATTATATATGGACACACATTCTTGGTTATTATCATCATCATTATAATCATTTCATGGTTTATCATAATTATTATCGTTATCATCATCATTATCATCATTCATCAAATTATTATCATCATTATGCAATTCTCTTATCATTATTGCAAATGTTACATTGTTATTGCAATGATTGGAGTTATAGTATATATTTTGCAATAATACTAATAACACCACAATAATGATAGTAATACAATAATTAATAAACAATGTAATAACGATTTTATAATAATTATTTATATCATTATCTCAATTAATATCGTTATTACTGTAATATAACTGTTATAATGATTCTTTCGAATTATACTACAAGTACAAATAATAATAATGATAATAATACACAATAATAATAATATAACAAATATTATAACCACTAGCTATTATTATTTATACTTATACTATTCTATTATTGGTATTATTAACAGTTATAATAGATTTTTTTTGGCAATAATAATAATAATTAAGGTAATGGGAATAATTAATAATAATAATGATAAAAAATAATAATAATATAATAATAATATAATAATATAAAAATAATTAATAAAATAATAATAATAATAATAAATAATAACAATAATATTAATAATATTCAAATGTATCAAAATTCTCTTATTCTCACTGTAGCACAATTATGTTGATGGTTAATACAATTTTCGGTAATTATCTATCATATTATACCATAATAATTGCAAATCACCAAAGAAATCTAAAAACGTCCATTTGGAGATACTCTAAAAAGGTATATTTTTCTACGCTAGATTTTGCCGCTTTTTCGACTTTTAGGGAATGTTTTTCTTTAACTTTTTATATTTATAGGGACACAATTCCTGGATTATCATCATCATCATCATGATTATCATCATAATTATCGTTATCATCATTCATTATCATCATGTATCTCATTAACATCAGCATTATCATCAATTATTGCAATTCTTATCATCATATTGCAATTGTTATCATATTATTGATATGATTGGGAGGTTATAGGATATAATTTTTGCAATAATTACTAATAACCACAACAATAATGATAGTAATAAAAAATAATAATACAATAATAACGATTTTATAATAAATTATTGTATATCATATCCTAATTAGTATCGTTATTACTGTATTATACTGTTATAATAATTATTTTCAATTATATAACAGTACAAAATAATATAATGATAATAATAACAATATAATACTAAAAACAATATATAACCACTAACATTATTATTAATTTATTCTTATCTATAATTATTATTATTATTGTTATTATTCAGTTATAATAGATTTTTGGCAATATACTAATAATTAAGTAATAGTAAAAAACATTAAAATTAAATACATAATTATAATAATAATAATAATATCAAATGTTATCAAAAACTTCTCTTTATTCTACTTTTATCATCAATTGTATGAATTATACAATTCTTGGTAATTATTATCATTATTACCCTAATAATATCCGATTATCAGGAAGAAATCGAAAAAACGTCATTTTGGAGTATACTCTCAAAAGGGCTAATTTCGCTTAGATTTTGCCGCTTTTTCGACTTTGGACTGTTTTTCTTATACCTTTTTTATAGTTTACTTATATGACACAATCTGTTATTATCATCAGAATTATCATGATTATCATCATTATTTCGTGATCATCATCATTATCTCATTATCATCATTATCTAATTCATTATAATCATTAGTGCAATTATATCCTCATTATTGCCAATTGTTATCATTATTATATCATTGTGGGTTATAGAATATATTTTTGCGAATTATACTAATAACCCCAACAATATGATAGTAATCAAACAATAATAATAACAATAAAACAAATTTTATAATAATTATTTATACCATATCTATTAGTACGTTATTACTGTAATATTATGCTTATAATAATTTTTTTGCAATTACTTACTACCAGTAAAAATAATAGTAATGATAATAATAACAATAATAATACTACTAACAATATTCCTAACCACTAGCATTATTATTATCGATACTATACTTATTCTTATATTGTTATTATCCAGGTATAAAATAGATTTTGGGCCATAATATTACTAAATTAGATAATAGTAATAATAATAATAATGATAATAATAATATGATAATAATAAAATAATACATCAATAATAATAATAATAATGAAAATGAAAATAAAAATTATATAATAATAATAATAATAAATATAATATTCAAAATGTTATAGAATTCTCTCTCATTCTCACTCGATCATACTTATTTGTTATGATTAATACAATTTTGGTAATTATACATTATTACCTAATAATTGCCGAATATCCACCAAAGAAGAAATCGAAAAACGTCATTTGGAGTACTCTCAAACGGCTATATTTTCGCTAGATTTTCCGCTTTTTGACTTTGGTAATGGGCTTTCTTATACCTTTTTTATATTATATATGGACACAATTCCTGTATTATCATCATCATTATCATGTTTATCATCATTACTTTCGTATATCATCATCATTATCACCATTATCAGCATTTATCATCATCAATTATCATCATTATTGCAATTACATCATCATTATTGCAATTGTTATCTATTATTCAATTATTCGAGTTATAGTATATATTTTTGAATAATACTAATAACCAACAATAATGATAGTTAAAAACAATAATAATAACAATATATCGATTTATATAATTATTACATCATTATCTTAAGTAGTTTCGTTATTACTGAATTATTACTGTTATAATAATCATTTTTGCAATATACTACAGTACAAATAATGATAATGGACAATAAATAACAATAATGATACTCAATAACAATATTAAACCACTAGCATTATTATTATTATAATATAATTAGTATTATATTGGCATTAGTCCAGTTATAATAGGTTTTTGGCAATAATTACTAAGAATTAAGATAAGAGTAATGATGATAATAAAAATAATATTAATAAATTAATAATTAATAATAATATTAATAAATAATATCATAATAAAAATGGTAATATTATAATATTCAAATGTTATAAAAATCTCTTATTATCACTTTTTTCACATATGTTATGCTTAATACCATTCTGGTAAATTATATCATTATTACCCTAATAATTGCCGAAATAACCCAGGAAAATCGAAAAAAAACGTCATTTGAGTATACTCTCAAAGGCTTTTTATATTTTGTCGTAGATTTTGCCGCTTTTTCGAATTTTGGGAAAATTTTTTCTATACCTATTTTTATATTAGATAGGACACAATTCCTGTTAATATCTCATCATTATCAAGTTTATTCATCATTATTATCGTTATATCATTATATTCATCATTATCATCATTATCTCTATCATTATCACCATATTACACTATTATAATCATTATTGGCAATTTGTTTCATATTATTGCAATATTGGAGTTATTAGTATATAATTTTTTGCAATAATACTAATAACCACAACATAATTATAGTAAAACAAGAAAATAACAATAATAACGATTTTATAATAATTATTTATACTCATTATCTTAATTAATATCGTTATTCTGTAATATTAATGTTATAATAAGTCTTTTTGCAATGTGATGCTAACACTACAAAAAAATAATAATGATAATAATAACAATAATAATCTAATACAATATAAGAAAAACACTAGCCATTATATAATTATTACTTATACTCTATTATATTATTGTTATTATTACAGTGTTAATAGATTTTTGCAATGTTACTAATCAATTACTATAATAGTAAATAATGATAGTAATAATAATATGATAATAATATGATAATAATAAAATAATAATAATAATAATAATAATAATAATAAAATATTCAAATGTTATCAAAATTCGCTTTATTCTCACTTTTATCCTCAATTATTTTATGATTAATACAATTCTGGTAATTATTATCATATTACCCTAATAATTGCCAAAATCACCAAAGAAATCGAATAACGTCATTTTGGAAGTATACTCTCAAAAGGCTATATTTCGCTATATTTTGCCGCTTTCTCGACTTTTGGGAATGTTTTGCTTATATCTTTTTATATTATATATGGACACAATTCCTGTCTTATCCATCATCATTATCATGATAATCATCATTATTATCGTAATCACATCATTATCATCATTATCATCATACATCATATTATCCATGATTTATTGCAATTATATCATTCATTATTGCAATTGTATCATTATGTAATATTGGAGTTTATAGTATAATTTTTGCAATAATACTAATAACCACAACAATAATGATAGTAATAACATTATATAATAACAATCAATAAAACGAGTTTTCTAATAATTATTTTATATCATATCTTAATTAGTATCGTTATTACTGTAATTATCTACTGTTATGATAATTATTTTTGCAATTATACTACAGTACAAATGATTAATAATGATTATAATAACAATAATTTAATTACTAATAAAATATTATAACACTAGCATTATTATTATTATACTTATACATATTATTATTATTGCATTACAGTGTATAATAGATTTTTTGGCCAATAATACTAATAATTAAGATTAATAGTAATAATGTAATAATAATAATGAGAAGATAATATAATAATAATAATAATAATTAATAAAATAATAATAACTAATAATAATAATAATAATAATAATAATATTTTCAAAGTTATCAAAATTCTCTTTATTCTCACTTTTATCTATTATTGTTATGATTAATACAATTATGGTAATTATGTATCATTATTACCTAATAATTGCCAAAATCACCAAAGAAAATAAAAAAAAACGTTTCATTTTGGAGTTGACTCTCAAAAGGCTTATTCGCTAGATTTTGCCGCTTTTTTCGCTTTTGAATGTTTTTCTTTTTATACCGGTTTTTATATTATATATGGACACAATTCCTGTTGTATCAACACATATCATATTCCATCATATTAAAATTATCATCATATTATCATTATCATCATCAGTATCATCATATTGCAATTATTATCATCATTATTGCAATTGTTATCATTATTATTGCAATATTGGAGTTATAGTATAGATTTTTGCAATAATACTAATAACCACAACAATAATGTGTAATAACAATAAAATAACAATAATAAACTGATTTTATAATAAATTATTTATATCATTATCTTAATTAGTATCGTTATTACTGTAATTATTACTTGTTATAATAATTATTTTTGCGGATTATACTTACAGTAAAAAATAATACGATGATAATAATAAACAATAATAGTACTAAAACTAATCTTATAATCACTAGCATATTATTATTATACATATACTTTTATTATTAGGTTATTATTACAGTTATATAGATTTTTGGCAATAATACTAATAATTAAGATAATAGTAATAATAATAATAATAATAATAATAATTAATAATAATAATAATTCAAACGTTATCAAAATCTTCTTATTCTCACTTTTTATATATTGTTATGATAATAACAATTCTGGTAACTATTATCATGATTACCCTAATAATGCCGAAATCACCAAGAAATCGAAAAACGTCTTTTGGAGTATACTCTCAAAAGGCTATAGAGGCAAGAAGGGTGCCGCTTTTTCGACTTTTGGGATGTTTTTCTTATACCGTTTTTTATATATATGAGGACACAATTCTGTTATTGTCTCATCATATTCTGATATCATCATTATTACGTTATCATCATCATTATCATCATTATCATCATTATTATCATCATTATTACAATTTTATCATCGATTATTGCAATTGGTTATCATTTATTGCAATTATGGAGTTATAATAGAATATTGCATAATACTAATATCACAACAATAATGATAGTAATAAAACAAAAATAATACAATAATAACGATTTTGCATAATAATTATTTACATACATTATCTTAATCTAGTATCTTATTACTGTAATATACTGTTATAAAATTATTGTGCCAAATTATACTACCAGTAGAAATAATAATAATGATAATTAATAACAATAATACTAACTAATAACAATATTAAAACACTAGCATTATTATGATTATACCTATACTTATTATTATTATTGTTATTATTACAGTTATAATAGATTATCTGGCAATAATACTAATAATTATGATAAATAGTAACAATAATAATAATAATAATAATAATAATAATAAAATAATTAATATAATAATAATGTTAATATATCAAAAGATATAAAAATTCTATTCATTCTTACTTTATCATCATCTTGTTATGATTAATACAATTCTGGTAAATTATTATCCTTATTACCTAATAATTGCCGCGAAAATCACCAAAGAAATCGAAAAAAAACGTCATTTTGGAGTTACTCTCCAAAGGCTATATTCGTAGATTTGGCGCGCTTTTCGACTTTTGGGATGTTTTTTCTTATACCGTTCTATATTATATATGGGACACAATTCTGTTATTATCATCATCATTATCATGATTATCATTATTATTACGTTATCATCATTCATTATATCATTATCATCATTATCATCATCAGTATCATCAGTATTGCCAATTATTATCATCGTTATTGCATTGTTATCATTATTATTGCAATTATTGGAGTTATAGTATATATTTTGCAATATTATAATTAAACCACACAATAATGATAGATAACAATAATAATTACAATAATAACGGTTTTATGATAATTATTTAACATCATATCTTAATTAGTATCGTATATTACTATAGTATTACTTTTATAATAATTATTTTTGCAATTATTAATACCAGTACAAATAATAATAAATGATAATAATAACAATAATGATAATCATAAGAAATTATAACAACAGTAGCATTCTTATATTATACATATAACTTATTATTATATTTATATTACAGTCATAAATAGATTTTTTGGCAATTAATACTAAAATTAAGATAATAATAAAATAATAATATAATAATAAAAAATAATAATAATAATAATAATACTATAATAATAGATAATAATAATATTAATAAACATTCAAATGTTATCGAAATTATTATATTGTTATTATTACAGTATATAGATTTAGTTTGCAATACTACTAATTAATTAAGATATAGTAATAATAATAACAATATAATGATAATAATAATATCAAATAATATTCAAATGTATTAAAATTCTCTTTCTTCTAACTTTTGCAATCATTATGCTATGATTATACAATTATGGTAATATTATCATATACCCTAAAATTGTCGAAATACCAAAGAATCGACAAAGAACGTTCATTTGGAGTATACTCTCAAAAGGCTATTATATTTCGCAGATTTTGCCGCTTTTTGACTGTTGGAATGTTTTTATATATAACCTTTTTATACTGAGATATGGACACAATTATGTTATTATCATCATCATTATCTATCATTATTATCGGTCTCATCAGAAATATCATCATTAACATCATTATAATATCATCATCATCATTACTGCAAATATATTCATCATTAGTGTAATGTTATCATTTATTATGGCAAGTATTGGAGTATAGATATATTTTTGCAATAATACTAATAACCACAACAATAATGATAAGTAATAACAATAATAATAAACAATAATAACGAGTTTATAATAATATTTATATAAGTATATTAATTAGTATCGTATACTGTAATATTACTGTTATAATAAATTATTGTGCAATTATACTACAGTACAAATAATAATAATGATAATACTAAACAATAATAACTAATCATAACAATATATAACCACTAGCATGTATTATCATTATACTCTAATAATTATTATTATTATTTTTATTATTACAGTTATAATAAATTTTTGGCAATAATACTATAATTAAGATAATATTAATAATAATAATAATAATAATAATAATAATAATAATAATAATAATAATAATAATAATAATAAATAATAATAACATTATTAATATTCAAATGTTTTCAAAATTCTCTTTATTCTCACTTTTATCTCATTATTGTTATGATTAAACAATTCTGGGTAATTATTATCATTATACCCTAATAATTGCCGAAAACACCAAAGAAACGAAAAAAACGTCATTTGGAGTATACTCTCAAAAAGGCTATATTTCGCTAGATTTTGCGGCTTTTCGAACTTTTGGGAATATTTTTATCTATACCTTTTTTATATTATATATGACACAATTCCGTTATTTCATCATCATTATCATTGATTATCATCAGTATCATCGTTATCACATCATTATCATCCTATCATCATCAGTATCATCATATGGCAATTATTATCATCATATGCCAAGTTAATCATTATTATTGCAATTATTGGAGTTATAGTATATATTTTTTTCCAATAATACTAATACCACAACAAAATGATAGTTTTAATAATCAATAATAAAACAATATAACGATTTTATAATAATTCATTTATATCATTATACTTAATAGTATAATATCGTTATACGGTAAATTATTTACTGTTATAATAATTATTTTTGCGATATACTCCCAGTACAAATAATAATAATGATAATTAATAACAATAATAGTACTAATAAACAAAGATTATAATCACTAGCAGTATTATTATTCTAAAATACTTATTATTATTATTGTTATATATAGTTAAATAGATTTTTTGGCAAAATACTAATAATTAAGATAATAGTAATAATAATAATAATAATAATAATAATAATAATAATAATAAGATAATAATAATAATAATAATAATAATAATAATAATATTCAAACGTTATCAAAAAGATTCTTTATCTCACTTTTTTCTATCATCTTATTGTTATGATTATACAATTCTGGTAATTATTATAATTATTACCCTAATAATTGCGAATCACCAAAGAAATCGAGAAAACTTATTTTGGAGTATTCTCTCAAAGGCTAAATTTTCGCTGATTTTGCCGCCTTTCGACTTTGGGAATGTTTTTTTCTGATACCTTTTTTATTTATATAGACCACAATTCCTGTGATTATCATCATCATTATCATGATTTACATCATTATATCGTTATCATCAATCATTATCATTATTATCATCATCATTATCACATTATTGCAATTAGTATCATTCATATTGCAATTGTTATCATTATTATTGCAATTATTGAGTTATAGTATAATTTGCAAAAAATACTAATAACCACAACAATAATTGATAGTAATCACAATAATAATAACAATAATAAACGATTTTATAATAAATTATTTATAATCATTATCTTAATTAGTATTCCGTTATTACTGAATTATTACTGTTATCAATAATTATTTTTGTATTAGACTACCAGACAAATAATGTAATGCTAATAATATCAATAATAATAATAATAAACAATCAATTATAACCACTAGCATTTATTATTATTAACTTTTATACTAATTATATTATTATTATTATTATATTACAGTTTATAAGAATTTTTTTTGGCAATAATACTAATAATTAAGATAATAGTAATAAAAAATAATAATAAATAATAATAATAATAATAATAATAATAATACTAATA
Source organism: Penaeus monodon (assembly GCF_015228065.2). NCBI lineage: Eukaryota > Metazoa > Arthropoda > Malacostraca > Decapoda > Penaeidae > Penaeus > Penaeus monodon. The sequence continues at coordinate 14,123 of NW_023652389.1, forward strand.
ATAATATTTATAAATATTCAAATGTTATCAAAATTCTCTTTATTATCACTTTTTATCATCATTATTGTTTGGGTTTAATACACTTCTGGAATTATTATCATATACCCTAATGATTGCCGAAATCACAAAGGCAATCGAAAGAACGTTATTTTATAGTGTAGACACTCAAAAGGCTATATTTCGCGAGATTTTGCCGCTTTCCGACTTTGGGAATGTTTTTCTTATACCCTTTTTTATGATATATATGGACACATCCTGTTATTACCATAATCATATCATGATGATCATCATTTTCTCGTATCATCATCATTATCATATTTATCTATCATCATTATGATCATTATTGACCAATATCTATCCATCATTATTGGCAATGTTATCATTATTATTGCAAATTATTGGAGTTATGTATATATTTTTGCAAAATACTAATAACCACAACAATAATGATGTAAAAACAATAGATAATAACAATAATAACGATTTTCATAATAATTATTTATATCATTATCTTAATAATATCGTTATTACTGTACTTATTACTGTTATAATAATTATTTTTGCAATTATACTACCAGTACAAATAATAATAACGATAATAATAACAATAATAATACTAATAACAATATTATAACCACTAGCATTATTATTATTATACTTATACTTATTATTATTATTGTTATTATTACAGTTATAATAGATTTTTTGGCAATAATACTGATTAATAATTAGATAATAGTGAATATAATAATAATATCATAATAATAAGAATATAATAATAATCATAATAATAAGGTATTAATCATATTCTAATGTTTACAATTCTCTTATTCACACTTTTAATCATCATTATTGTTATATTTAATAGAATTTCTGGTAATTATTATCATTATTACCCTAATATTGCCGAAGATCCCCAAGAAATGCGAAAAAACACCATTATTGGAGTATACTCTCAAAAGGCTATAATTTCGCTAGATTTTGCCGCTTTTTCGACTTTTGGGAATGTTTTTCTTATAAACCTTTTTTATATCATATATTGACACAATTCCTTTTTATTATCATCATCATTATCAATGATTATCATCATATTATCGTTATCATAATCTTATCATCATTATCATCAATCAATTATCATCATTATTGCAATTATTATCATCATTATTGCAATTGTTTCATTATTATTGCAATTATTGGAGTCATATATTATTTTTTCCAATAATACTAATAACCACAACAATATGATATTAATAACACTAATAATACAATAATCACGATCTTATATTAATTATTTTATATCATTATTAATTATATCGTTTAGTACAGTAATTATTACTGATTTTATAATATTATTTTTTGCAATTATACTACCAGTACAATAATAATAATGCCAATAATAAAATAATACTTACCTAATACCAATATTTTAACCACTAGCATTATTATTATATACTTATACTTTTATTAGTTCTTTTTTGTTTATTATTATAGTTTATAATATATTTTTTTGGCAATAATACTATAATTAAATAATAAGTACTACTCATCCATAATATAATCCTAATAATAATATAATACTACTACTAATAATAATTAATAATATAATAATTGAATAATATTCAAATTTTATCAAAATTTCTCTTTATTCTCACTTTTATTATCATCCCTTATTGTTATGATTACTACAATTCTGGGAATTATTATCATTATTACCCTAATAATTGCTGAAATCGCCAAAGAAACGAAAAAACGTCATTTTGGAGTATACTCTCATAATGCTATATTTCGCTAGAATTTTTTGCCTGCTTTTTCGACTTTTGGGGATGTTTTTCTTATACCTTTTTTATATTATATATGGACAACAATTCCTTTTATTATCAATCATGCATGATCATTATTATCATCATTAGTAATGGTTATCATCATCAGTTATCTTCATTATCATCATCATTATCATCATTATTGCAATTATTATCATCATTATTGCAATTATTATCATTATTATTGCAATTATTGTAGTTATAGTATATATTTTTTTTCCAATAATACTAAGTACCACAAACAATAAATTATAGTAATACAATAATCATAACAATAATAACGATTTTAAATAATTATTTATATCATTATCTTAATTATATCGTTATTACTGTCTTATTACTGTTATAAATTTAAAATTATTTTTGTGCAATTATACTACCAGTACACACAAAATAAAAATTAATATGATAATAATAAGCAATAATAATACTATACAATAATTATAAACCACTAGCATTATTATTATACTTATCTTATTAATATTATTGTTATTATTACAGTTTATATAGATTTTTTGGCAATTATACGATAATTAAGATAATAGAATATAATAATAATAATAATAATAATAATAATAATAATAAGATGATATAATAATAATAATAATTTTATTATTTATTTATTATTAATTATTTATATCATATTATTATTATTATCAAAAAAATTATTATTATTATTATTATTAGATATTACTAATTATCTTATTATGTAGTATTATTGCCAAAAAATCTTATAACTGTAATATAACAATAATAATAATAATTATAAGTATAATAATAATGCTAGTGATTATAGCTATTTTGTATTATTATTATTATTGTTAGATTATCATTATTAATTATTTGTACTGTTAGTATAATTGCAAAAATAATTATTATAACAGAATAACTTACAGTAATAACGAGTATTAATTAAGATAATGATATAAATATTATTATAAAATCGTTAGTGATTGTTATTATTATTGTTTATTACTGATCATTATTGTTGTGGTTTATTAGTATTATTGAAACAATAATACTCTAACTCCAATAATGCAATAATATGATAATAATTGCAATAATTATGAAATAATTGCAATATGATGAATAATGATGAGATAATGAAGATAAATGATGATGATCACCATAATAATGCTGTATCATGATAATGTGAGGATATCAGGAATGTGTCCTATATAATATAAACAAGGTATAATAAAACATTCCCAAAATTCGAAAAAGAGCAAATCTGCGAAATATAGCCTTATGAGAGTTACTCCAAATGATTTTTTCGATTTCTTTGGGCGATTTCAGCAATTATTAGATAATAATGATAATAATTACAAAATTGTATTAAGCGTAACAATAATTGATATAAAAGTGAGAATAAAGAGAATTTTGATAATTTTTGATATTATTAAATATTATTATTATTATATGATTATTATTATTATTAATCATTATTTTTTCATTCTTTTTAAATTTATTATTATTATTATTATTATTACATATCTTAATTATTAGTATTATTGCCAAAAAAGCTATTATAACTTAATCATAACAAAAATAAAATAAGTATAAGATAATAATAATAATTCTATTGGTTAAAATATTGTTATTAGTATTATATTGTTATTATTGTCATTATTATTATTTGTACTGTAGTATAATTTGCAAAAATAATTATTATAACAGTATAATTACTGTAATAACGATACTAATTAAGATAATGATATAATAATTAATATACAATCGTGTTATTGTTATTAATTATTGTATATTATATTCATATTGTTGGTGGTTATTAAGATATTATTGGAAAAATATTATAATATGACCCAATATTTGCAATAATATGATACAATTGCAATATGTGATAATACTTGACAATAATGATGATAATGAAGAGGATAATGATGATAATGATTTATGATACTATAATAATGATGATAATCTGATAATGAGATGATAATGACGGAAAATTGTGTCCCTATCTGATTTCTAAAAAGGTCTAGAAAAAACAGTCCCAAGTCGAAAAGCGCAAAACGAGCAAATAATAGCCTTTTGATAGTAACTCCAAAATGGTGTTTTTTCGATTTCTTTGGTGATTTTCGGCAATTATTAGGGTAATAATGATAATAATTTACCTAGAATTCTATTTAATATAACTAATGATGATAAAAGTTGAATAAAGAGAATTTTGATAAACAAATTAGACATATTATATTATATCCTTATTATTATTATTATTATTTATTATTATTATTATTATTATTATTATTATTATTATTACTATTATCTTAATTATTAGTATATTGCCAAAATCTATTATAAATGTAATAATACATAATAATAATAGTCTAAATATAATAATAATAATGCTAGCGGTTATAATATGGTTATTATTATTATTATTATTATAATCATTATTATTATTTGTACTGGTAGAATATTGCAAAAATAATTATTATAACAGTAATTATTACGAAATAACGATCTAATTAGCGACAATGATTTAAATAACTAGTTATAAAAATCGTTTATTATTGTATTATTATTGTTTTATTACTATCATTACTTGGTTGTGCTGTATTAGTATTATTGTCAAACATATATACTATAACTCCAATAATGGCAATAATAAGGATACAATTGCAATAATGATGATAATAATTGCAATAATGATGATAATGATGATGATAATGATGATAATGAAATATGATACGATATTATGATGATATCATGATACTGATATGAGTAATAACAGGAAATTGGGGTCCAAATTATAAATTTATAGTGAATGGTATAAGAAAACATTCCCAAAAAGTCGAAAAAGTGGCAAATCTAGCGAAATATCGCCTTGTTGAGAATTTCTCCAAAATGACGTTTTTTTCGATTTCTTTGGTGATCTCGTAATTATTAGTGTAATGATGATAATAATTACCCGAATTGTATTAATCATAAACAATAATGATGATAAAAGTGAGATAAAGAGAATTTTGATAACATTTGAATATTATAGTATTTTATATTAGGATTATTTTATTATTATTATTTTATTATTAATTATTATTGTTATTTTATTATTATTAGTATTTATTATTATTATTATTATTATCATTATTATTATATTATTACTATTATTATTACTATTACTTTATTATTATATTATTGCCAAAAAAATCTATTATGACTGTAATCATAACACTATTAATAATAAGTATATGTATAATAATAATAATGCTAGTGGTTATAATATTGTTTATTAGAATTAATTATTATTTTAGTATTATCATTATTATTAGTTGTACTGGTAGTATAAATGCAAAAATAATATTATAACAGTACTATTCATAATACCGATACTAATTAAGATAATTTTATAAATCATTATTATAAATCGTTTTCTTATTGTTTATCATTATTGTTATTACATCATTATGCTGTGTTATTAGTATTATGCAAAAATATATACTATAACGCCAATAATTGCAATAATAATGGATAAGAATTGCATATGATGATAATATTGCAATAATGATGATAGTGTTTTGATGATAATGATGATAATGATGATGATAACGATATAATGATGAGAATCATGAGAATGTGATGATAATAACAGGATTGTTTCCATAATATAATATAAAGGTATAAGAAAAATATTCCAAATCGAAAAAGCGGAAAAATCTATACTCTAAAAGGAAGTTTTTTCGTTTCCTTTGGTGATTTCGGCAATTATTAGGGTAATAATGATAATAATTCTCAGAATTGGATTAATCAGAACAATAATGATGGATAAAAGTGAGATAAAGAAATGTTGATAACATTTGAATATTAATTAACATTATTATTATTTTATTTATATTATTATTTTATTATTATCTTATTATTATTATTACTATTATCTTAATGATAGTATTATTGCCTAAAATCAATTATAACTGTAAGAATAACATAATATAATAAGTATAAGTATAATAATAATAATGCCTAGTGGTTATAATTTGTTATTAGTATTGTTATTTGTTATTATTATCATTATTATTATTTGTACTGTATTATATTGCAAAAATAATTATTATAACAGTAATAATCAGTAATAACGATCTAATTAAGATAATGATATAATAATTATTATAAATCGTTATTATTGTTATTATTTATTGTTATTACTATCATTAGTGTTGTGGTTAATTAGTATTATTGCAAAATTATATACTATAACTCCCAATAAATGCAATAATATGATACAATTGCAATAATGAATGATATACTTGTCAATATGATCATAATGATGATGATAATGATGATAATTATGATGATAACGAGAATAATGATGATAATCCTGATAATGATTATGGTAATAACAGGAATTGTGGTCATATATAATTAAAGGTATACAGAAAAACATTCCCAAAAGTCGGAAAAGCGGGCAATCTAGCGAAATATAAGCCTTTTTGAGTGTACACTATAATAACGTTCTTTTCGTTCTTTGGTGATTTCGGCAATCATTTAGGGTATAATGTAATAATAATTCCCAGAAGTGTATTAAACATAAACAACTAATGATGAAAAAAGTGAGAATAAGAGAAATTTGATAACATTTAATATTATAAATATATTATTATTATTATTTTATTTATTGATTATTATTATTATTATTATTATTATTATTATTATTATTATTTTACTATTTATCTTAATTATAGTATTTTGACCAAAACACATTATTATAACTGTAATAGTAATAATAATAATAAAATAATTAGTATAAGTATAATAATAATAATTCTAGTGGTTATAATATGTTAGTAGTATTATTATTGATATTTTATCATTAGCATTATTGTCCGGGTAGTCTAATACAAAAATAATTATTATAACAGTAATAATTACGTAATAACGATACTAATTAAGATAATGAGATAAATAATTATTATAAAATCGTTATTATTGTTATTATTATTGTTATTACTATCATTATGTGTTGTGGTTATTAGTATTTTTGCAAAAATATAACTATAACTCCGAATAGCTGCATATAATGATAATAAAACAATGGCAATAATGATGATAATAATTGCAATAATGATGATAATGATGATGAATAATACTGATAATTGATGATGATAACGGATAATAATGATGAAATCATGATAATGATGATTATAATAACAGGAAAATTTGTGTCCATATTAATTAGAAAAGGTATAAGACAAACATTTCCCAAAAGTCGAAAGTCGGCAAAATCAAGCGAAATATAGCCTTTGAGAGAATACTCCAAAATGTAGTTTTCTCATTCTTTGGTGATTTCGGCAATAGTAGGGTAATTAATGATAATAATTACCAGAATTTGTATTAATCCTACAATATGATTGATAAAAGTGAGAATAAAGAGAAATTTTGATAACGTTTGAAATATTCTTATTATTATTATTATTAATTAGTTATGATTATCATTATTATTTATTATTATTATTATTATATATTTTATTATTACTATTTATCTTTAATTTTAGTATTATTGCCAAAAATACTATATAACTATAATATAACAATAATACTAATAAGTACATGTAGAATAATAATAATGCAGTGATATACTATTGTTATTAGTACTATTATTGTTATTATTATCAGGATTATGATTTGTACTGGTATATAATCGCAAAACTACTTATTATAACAGTACTAAATTACAGTACTCACGTACTAATTCGATAATGATATAATACTTATTATATAAATCGTATTATTGTTTATTATTTATTGTTATTACTATCATTAGTGTTGTTGTTATGAGTATTGTGGAAAAATATTACTATAACTCCATATTTGCAATAATAATGATAACAATTTCAATAAATTATGATAATAATTCAATAATGAGTGATAAGATGATGATATGAATGATCATGATGATGAATACCATGAAATTGATGATAATCATGATAATTGAGGATAATAACATGAATTGTGTCCATATAACTATAAAAATTTGTAAAATAAAAAATTGTATAGAAAAATATTCCCAAAAGTCGAAAAAGCCGCAAAATCTAGCGACATTAGCCTTTTGAGAGTAATCTCCCAAATGACTTTTTTTCGATTTCTTTGGTGATTTCGGCAATTATTAGGGTAATATGATAGTAAATTACCAGATATTGTATAATCAGAACAAAATTGATAATACACGTGAGAATAAAAGAGAATTTTGAAAACATTTGATATTAATAATGTTATTATTTAGTTATATTATTATTATTATTATTATTATTATTATTAGTATAATTATTAATTTAGTATGTATTATTTAATATTATCTTAATTATTAGTATTATTGCCAAAAAATTTATTATAACTGTAATAATAAATATACTGATAAGTAGAGTATACTAATCATAATGCTTAGTGGTTATCATATTGTTATGATTTTATTATTGTTATTATTATCAATTATTTTATTTGTACTGGTAGTATAAATTGCATAAAAAAGTAATTATTATAACATTACTTACAGTATACGATACTAATTAATATAATTATACAAATTAATTAGTAATCAATCGTTATTTAATTGTTATTATTATTGTTTATTACTATCAATTATTGTTGTGGGTTTTATTAGTATTATTGCAAAAATATATACTATAAACTCCAATAATTGCAATATAAATGATAACAATTACAATAATGATGATAATATTTGCAGTAATGATGATGATGATGATTACTGATTATATGATGATATTTGATGAGATACCGATAATAATGATGATAATGAAATGATGATAATAACAGGAATTGTGTCCCCCATATATCTATAAAAAAGGTATAAAAAAACATTCCCAAAAGTCAAAAAAGCGTCAAAATCTAGCGAAATATAGCCTTTTGAGTAACTCGTCAAATGACGTTCTTTCGATTTGCTTGGTGATTTCCGACAATTATATGGTAAAATGAAATAATTTACCAGAATGTATTAATCATAACATAATGATGATAAAAGTTGAATAAGAGCAATTTAATAACATTTGAATATTATATGATATTATTAATATCATTATTATTTGTTATTTATTATTACTATATCTTAATTATTTTATTATTTGCTCAAAATCTATTATAACTGTAATAAATAACAATAATAATAATTTCGACAACATTTGAATGTTATTAATATTATTATTGTTATTATTATTATTATTATTATTATTATTATTATTATTATTATTATTATTAATTTGATTATTATTATTATTTTTATTATTATTATCTTATTTATTATTATTGATTCTTAATTATTATTATTATTGCCAAAAATCTATTAATGACTGTAATATAAAAATATAGTATAAGTATATGTATAATAATAATAATGCTACTGGTATAAATATTCTTATGATATCATTATTGTTATTATTATCATTATATTTATTTGTACTGTTAGTATAAATTGCAAAATACTTATTATAAAAGTAATAACTATAGTATAACGAACGAATTAAGATAATGATGTAAAGATTATTATAAAACCCGTTATTATTGTACATTTTATTTTTAATTACTATCATTATTGTTGTGGTTTATTAAGTCTTCTTGCAAAAATTATATCTATAGACTCCAATAATTGCAATAATAATGCTAACAATTGCAATAATGATATAATATGGCAATATGATGATAATGTGATGATAATATGATAATGATGATAATGATGATGATACGATAATAAAATGATAATCATGATAATGATGATGATAATAACAGTAATTTGTGTCATATTAATATAGAAAATGTATAAGAAAAACATCCAAACGTCAAAAAGCGGCCAATCTAGCGAATACATAGCGTTTGAGAGGTATACTCCAAAATGACGTTTTTTTCGATTTCTTTTGTGAGTTCGGCATGTATTAGGGTAATAAGGATAATAATTACCAAATTGTATTAATCATAACAATAATGGAGATAAAGTAAGAATAAAGAGAATTTTTTATATCATTTTGAATATTATTTAACATTATTATTTATTATTATATTATTGTTATTATTATTATTTATTATTTATAATTATTATTACTATTACTCTAATTATTAGTATTATTGCCAAATAATATATTTAACTGTATTAATAACAATAATAGATAATAAGTATCGGTATAATCCTAATAATGCTAGTGGTTTTAATATTGTTATTAGTAGTATTCTGTTATTATTATCATTATTATTATTTCTACTGGTAGTATAATTGTCACAAATAATTATTATAACAGTAATACTTACAGAATAACGCTCTAATTAAGATAATGATGTAAATAATTAATTCTGAAATCGTATTATTGTTAGTATTTTGTTATTACTATCATATTGTTTTGATTAATAGTATTTTGCAATATATAATATTATAACTCCAATAATTGCAATAATATGATAACAATTGCAATAATGTGATAATAATGTAATAATGATGATCATATGAGATTAATGAGATAATGATGATGATAAACGATAATAATTATGATAATCATGAATATGAGGATGATAATCACAGGAATTGTGTCCATATATAATATAAAACGGTATAGAAAAAACCATTCGGCTGCAAAAAAGTCGAAAAGCGGCAAATCTTTAAATCTATAGCCTTTTGAGAGTATACTCCAAAAGACGTTTTTTCGATTTCTTTGTGATTTCGGCAATATTAGGTAAATAATGATAATAATTACAAAATTGTATTAATCATAACAATAATTATTGATAAACGTGAGAATAAGAAGAATTTGATAACGTTTGAATTCTTATTATTATTATTTATTATTATTATTATTATTCTTATTACAATTATCTTAATTCGTAAGTATTATTGCCAAAAATCTCTTATAATGTAAAATAACATAATTAATAAGTGTATATGTATAATGATAATATGCTAGTGATTATATATTGTTTTATTAGTACTATTATGTTATTATTTATCATTATTATTATTTTTACTGTTAGTATAATCGCAAAAATAATTATTATACAGTAATATTACAGTAATAACGATACTAATATAGATAATGATATAAATAATTATTATAAAATCTTATATTGTATTATTTTGTTATTACTATCCATTATGTTGTGGTTTTAGTATTATGCAAAAATAGTACTCTAACTCAATATTGCAATAATAAGATAACCATTGCAATACTGATGATAATAATTGCAAATCATGATTTATAATGATTGATGAAAATGATCATGATGATGATCATGTTAGAATTGATGATAATCATGATAGGTGTTGATAACAACAGGAATTGTGTCCATAGATAATAAAAAACGGTATAAGAAAAACATTCCCAAAGTTCGAAAAAGCGGCAAAATCTAGCGAAATATAGCCTTTTGAGAGTCACCCAAAATGACGGTTTTTTTTTATTTCTTTGGTGATTTTGGAATTATTAGGTAATAATGGATAATAATTACACAGAATTGTATTCATCATAACATAATGATAAAAGTGAGAATAAAGAGAATTTTGATAACTTTGAAAATCATTATTATTATTATTATTATTATTATTATTATTATTATTATTATTATTATTATTATTATTATTATTATATTATCATTATTATTATTTTTATTACTATTTATCTTAATTATTAGTATTATTGCCAAAAAATCTATTATAACTGTAATAATAACAATAAGAATAATATGTATAATTATAATAATAATAATGCTAGTGTTTATAATATTGTTATTTAGTATTATTTATTGTTATTATAATCATTAATTATTATTATGTACGGGTATTATGATTGCAAAATAATTATCATAACAGTAATAATTACAGTAAATAACGATACTAATTAAGATAATTTCTATAAATAATTATTATAAAATCATTATTATTGTATTATTATTGTTACTACTATCATATTGTTGTGGTTATTAGTATTATTGAAAAATATAATACTATAACTCCATAAGTTACGATAATATGATAACAATTGCCATAATGTGAATAATAATTGCAATAATCATGATAATATGATGATAATGTGATAATGATAGAATGGTGATGATACCGAATACTAATGATGGATTATCATGATAATGATGATGATAGAACAGGATTGTGTCCCCATTATAATATAAAAAGATATAATAAAAACCTTCCCAAAAGTCGGAAAAAGCGCAAAATATAGCGAAATATAGCCTTTTGAGAGTATACTCCAAAATGACGTTATTTCGATTTCTTTGGTCATTTTTGGGGCAATTATTAGGGTAAATGATTAATAGTACCAGAATTGTTTTAATCATAATAATTATGAGATAAAGTGAAATAAAGCGAATTTTGATAACATTTGATATTATTATTATTATTATTATATTATTATTATTAATTATTATTATTATCCTTATATTCTCATTATTATTATTCTATCATTATTCTATTATATTAATTATTAGTAATCATTGCCAAAAATTCTATTTACAACTGTAATGATACCATATAATAATAAGTATAGAGTATAATAATAATAATGCTAGTGTTTCTTATATTGTTTATTATATTATATTGTATATTATCATTATTATTTTTTGTACTGTTAGCATAATTGCAAAAATAATTATTATAACAGTAATAATGTACAGTAATAAAGATAATTAAGTAAGATAATGATATAATCATTATTATAAAATCGTTATTATTGTTAATTATTATTTGTTATTCTATCATTATTGTTGTGGTTATTAGTATTATTGCAAAAATATATACTATACTCCAATAATTGCAATAATAATGATAACAATTGCATAATGATGATAATAATGTAAATGTGATAATGATGATGATAAATTATGATAATTAATGATAACAAGATGATCCGATACTAATGAAAATGATAAACTTGATAGTGATGATGATATTCACAGGAATTGTGTTCCATAATAATATAAAAAAGGTTAAGAAAAATATTCCCAAAAGTCGAAAAAGCGGCGAAATCCTACGAAATATAGCCTTTTGAGATATACTCCCACATGCGTTTTTTCGATTCCTGGTGATTTTTCGGCAATTCTTAGGGTAATACTGATAATAATTACCAGAATTGTATTAATCATAACAATAATTGTGAAAAAAATTGAGAATACAGGAGAATTTTTATCACATTTGCATATTCTTAATATTACCATTTTTATTCTGAACTTATTATTTTAATATTATTATTAATTATTTATTATTAATATTATATGATTATCATCATTACTATTATCTTAATTATTATATTATTTGGCCAAAAAACCTATATAACTGTATAATCCCAATAATAATAATAAGTTCATTAGATAATAATAATGGCTAGTGGTTATAATATTCTTATTATTATCATTCTTGTTATTAATTGTCATTATCATTATTTGTACTGGTAGTAATTGCAAAAAATGATTATTATAACAGTAATATTTACAGTAATAACGAAACTACTTAATACATGATGTAAATAATTATTATAAAATCGATATTATTGTCTATTATTTATTGTTATTTTACTATCAATATTTGTTGTGTTTATTAGTATTATGGCAAAAATTATACTATAACTCCAGAGAATTTGCAATAATAAGATAACACATGGTGCAATAAATGTGATTATAATGGCACTCATGATGGATAATGTAATGATGATATGATGATAATGGTGATTAATGATTATGAGTAACGAAAGTTCATGATGCTACACATGATATGATGATGATAAATACAGGAATTTTTGTCCATATATAATATAAAAAAAGGTATAAGAAAAGCCTTACCAAAAGTCCAAAAAGCGAAATCTAGCGAAATATAGCCCTTTTGAGAGTGTACTCCAAATGACGTTTTTCGATTTTCTTTTGGTGATATCGGCAATTATTAGGGTAATAATGGTAATAATTCCAAAATTGTATTAATCATAACAATATTATGATCGAAGTTAGATAAGAGAATTTCTGAGAACATTGAATATTATTATGATTATTATTATTATTATTATAATTATTAATTATTATTATTCTTATTATTATATTATTATTATTATTATTATTATCATTATTTTTATCATTATTATTATTATACTAGTATCTAATTATTAATCTTAATTTTGCCCAAAATCGATTATAACTGTGATAATAACAATAATAATAATAAGTATAGTATATAATAATAATGCTATGGTTATGACTATTGTTATTAGTATTATTATTGGTATTATTAATCATTAACTATTATTGTACTGGTAGTATCTTGCAAAAATAATTATTATAACAGTTAATAATTACAGTATAACGATACTAATTAAGATAATTGAATATAAAATAATTATTATAATCGTTATTATTGTTTATTATTATTGGTTATTTAAAAAACTATCATTATTGTGTGTGGTTCTTAGTATAATCGCAAAAATATATTCTATAACTCCACAATTGATATTAATAATGATAACAATTGCAATAATGATGATAATAAGTGCATAATGATGATAATGATTACGATAATGATGATAATGAATGATAATGATGATGATAACATAATAATGATATAATCAATGATAATGATGAGATAATAACGGAATTGTGTCCCATATATAAATATAAAACAGGTATAAGAAAAACATTCCCAAAAGTCGAAAAAGCGCAAAATCTAGCGAAATATAGCCTTTGAGAGTATACTCCAAAATGAACGTTTTTTTTCGATTTCTTCCATGATATCGGATATTATTCGGGTAATACTGATAATAATTACCAGAATTGTATTAATCATAACATACTGATGATAAAGTGAGAATAAAGAGAAGTTTGATACATTTGAATATTATTATTTATTATTCTAATTATTATTATTATTACGATTATCTTAATTATTATATTAATTGCCAAAAAATCTATTATCACTGTAATAAATAACAATAATAATAATAATTATAAATTTTAATAATAATAAAGCTAGTGGTTATAATATTGTTATTATTTTCATTATTGTTATTATTGTCAATATCATTATTTGTACTGGTAGTATAATTGCAAAAATGATTATTATAACAGTAATAATTACAGTAATAACGAAACTACTTAGATAATGATGTAAATAATTATTATAAAATCGATATTATTGTTATTATTATTGTTTTTTACTATCATTATTGTTGTGGTTATTAGTATTATTGCAAAAATTATACTATAACTCCAAATTGCAATAATAAGAAACAATTGCAAAAATGATGATGTATTGCAATAATGATGATAATTATGATGATATGATGATAATGGTGATAATGATGATGATAACGAAAGTAATGATGATAAACATGATAAAGATGATGATAATAACAGGAATTTGTCCATATATAATATAAAAAAGGTATAAGAAAGCATTACCAAAAGTCAAAAAGCGGAAAATCTAGCGAAATATAGCCTTTTGAGAGTGTACTCCAAAAAGACGTTTTTCGATTTCTTTTTGGTGATATCGGCAATTATTAGGGTAATAATGGTAATAAATTTCCAAAATTGTATTAATCATAACAATAATATGATCGAGTTGAGAATAAGAGAATTTTTGATAACATTTTGAATATTATATTATTATTATTATTAAATTTTTATAATTATTAAATTTTATTATTATTATTATTAATTATTATTATTATTATTATTATCATTATTATTTATCATTATTATTATTATTACTATTATCTTTAATTATTAATATTAATTGCCCAAAAAACTATTATAACTGTGATAATAACAATAATAATAATAAGTATAGTATATAATAATAATGCTATGGTTATGAATATTGTTATTAGTATTATTATTGTTATTATTATCATTACTATTATTTGTACTGGTAGTATAATTGCAAAAATAATTATTATAACAGTAATAATTACAGTAATAACGATACTAATTAAGATAATGATATAAATAATTATTATAAATTCGTTATTATTGTTATTATTATTGTTTATTACTATCATTATTGTTGTGGTTATTAGTATAATCGCAAAAATATATTCTATAACTCCACAATTGATATAATAATGATAACAATTGCAATAATGATGATAAAAATTGCATAATGATTTATAATGATTAGATAATGATGATAATGATGATAATGATGATGATAACGAAATAATGATATAATCATGATAATGATGATGATAATAACAGGAATTGTGTCCCCTATAATAAATATAAAAAGGTATAAGAAAAACATTCCCAAAAGTCGAAAAAGCGGCAAAATCTAGCGAAATATAGCCCTTTGAGAGTATACTCCAAAATGACGTTTTTTCGATTTCTTCCATGATATCGGATATTATTAGGGTAATAATGATAATAAAGTGATAAAAGTGAGAATAAAGAGAAGTTTGATAACATTTGAATATTATTATTATTATTATAATTATTATTATTATTACTATTATCTTAATTATTAGTATTATTGCCAAAAAATCTATTATAACTGTAATAATAACAATAATAATAATAATTATAATAATAATTATAATAATGTTAGTGGTTATAATATTGTTATTAGTATTATTATTGTTATTATTATCATTATTATTATTTGTACTGGTAGTATAATTGGAAAAATAATTATTATAACAGTAATAATTACAGTAATAACGATACTAATTAAGATAATGATATAAATAATTATTATAAAATCGTTATTATTGTTATTATTATTTTTATTACTATCATTATTGTTGTGGTTATTAGTATATTTTTGCAAAATATATCTATAACTCCAAAAATATCAATATAATGATAACAAATTGCAATATGATGATAAAATTGCAATAATGATGATAAGGATGATGGTAATGATGATAATGATGATAATGAAAGATGATAACGATAATAAAGATGATAATCATGATAATGATGATGATAATACAGGAATTGTGTCCATATATAATATAAAAAGGTATAAGAAAAACATTCCCAAAAGTCGAAAAAGCGGCAAATCTAGCGAAATATACCTTTTTGAGAGTATACTCCAAATGACGTTTTTTAGATTTCTTTGGTGATTTCGGCAATTATTAGGGTAATAATGATAATAATTACCAAATTGTATTAATCATAACAATAATGATGATAAAAGTGAGAATAAGAGAATTTTGAAAAA
>NW_023652390.1:0-5287 GCF_015228065.2 Penaeus monodon
TTTTGTCCCCCCCTTTTTGTATCCAAAAAATAATTTTAACCCAAAAAAAGGGGTTACACAAAACGACGTCCCAATTCCCGTAACAAACAGGTCACCCCTCCTAATGAATGAGGCAATCATAATCCAACCCGATACCAGGTGTCACAGATGACCCTCCTCCCCTCCCACCCCCCCCCCCCAATATTCTCGTGTTTGAACTTGTAGGGATCGAGAATTGACCCTGTTACAGACGAGTGACCACCCCTCCTAAGAAGAACAATCATAACCCAAACCCCAAATGCCAGGTGTCACAGTTGACCCCCACCACCACCCTCTTCCATACTCCCACCCCCACCCCCAAATATTCATCATGTTTAAACTTGTACCTGGATCGGATTGCCCCTGTTACAGACAATGACCCCCTCCAAATTTAAACATATCCAAAAAGTCCCTCTAATGATGTCTAATACACAACCAAGGGTTCCTCTCACCAACCCTTTCCCTTCTACCGCCCGCCCACATTCCTCATACCAAAGTAATAAGTAGAAAAGAAGCAAACAACAAATCACAAGTCCTATTTAAAGGGCATAAACAGCCCGCATGAAGTCCGAGTGATCACCCTCCTATGAATGAAAATTCATAACCCAAACCCCAATGCCGGGTTGCACTAAAATGACCCCCTCCCTCCACCCTCCTCCCCCCCACCCCCCCGCAAATTCATCTGTTGAAATTGTACCCGGATGGGAAAAATACCCTGTTAAGACAGTAACCCCCCTAATTGAATGAACTGTCATAATAAATAACCCCTCGCCCTCCCCCCTCCCCCCACCCCATCAGGTCGGTCACACAACAGGTCGCTAAGACCAAAAATTACCGTTCCGTCCCTCGCCTAACAGGGATAAAATACAATTAACTGAAAAGGATTATAAAACTGGGTTGTACAATTAAACTTTTATTTTCTATTTCCTCCTCAACCATTTTTTGCATCAACCCCGTATATGGTGTGGGCGATGTGGAAGAAAACTCGTTGATGTCTAACACACACCCCAAAGGGGTTTCCTCTCACCCTCCCCCCCTCCTCTCCAATCCAACCCTCCTTCCCTTTCCCACCGCCCTGCCCCACATTCCTCCATACCCAAAGCAATAATAGTAAGAAAAAGAAGCAAACAACAAATACAAGTCTACTTAAGGAGAGAATACAGCCCTGCACTGAAGGGCAAGTGATCACCACCTCCTAATGAATGATGCAATCATAATCCAACCAAGGCCAGGCGTGCTCCCTCATCACCCTCTCTCCTCCACAACCCGCCCCCGCAATATTCATCGTGTTTGAACTTGTACCCGGATCGAGAATTGACCCTGTTACAGACGAGTGACCACCCCTTCCTAATGAATGAAACTGTTTAATAATCAATAACCCTAACGCCCTCCACGTATCCCCACCCACCCCCTCAGGTCGGGTCAATACAACATGTCTGCTAATGACCAATAATTACCGTTCGTTCCGTTCCGGGATAAGAATACAAGTAACTGAAAAAGGATTATTAAAACTCGGTTGTACAATATATACTTTCTTTTCCTTTTCCATCCCCACAATTTTGCGTCAATCCAGTATATGGATGTAAGCATGTGGAAGGAGAAGACAACTCGTGCTTGCACAATTGTCTCTAATGTCACCACCACCACCTCCTCTCCTCTCCAAAGGCATATTCGGTTTTTGCTAAGAGAATAATATCACTGTTCTATCTGTGTCTTGCTAACGATTTCTCATTATTGTGAATGATGAGAATATATTGACATAGAGCATCTTCACCGGTGGCAGGCTCTTGGATGTTGATAGGGCATGTGTCAGACCATCTATGTAGCGATAAGTTAGAGCTGTCTGGAAGATAATTCGTTTGTCTCGATCGTACTCGTCTTAAATGACAGTCTGTCACCAGTGGAATTAAAGAACTAACCGTTTCTTCATTGCGGTGATATCTCCAGGTGGCGATGATTTATTATTTGTAGTTGTAGGTGGGTTTTACACTGAATATCTTCTTTTCTTCCTTGGGTATTGTCACTCACTTTTACTCACCAAACGACTAAACAGGGCTTAAATACCATTGGCCGACAATATTTCCATGCTGGCATACTATTGATACTGTTGGGCGGGGGGGAGGAGGTAGGCGGGGGGGAGCGGTAGGGGCCTCATCTCACTTTAACATGTTATACTAGCGTTCTAATCCCGAGACATCTTCATAAGAAAGATATCTTTATGAAAAAGGATCATGAAACTTCTTGTACTTATTAGGCTCATGCAAGCTTGCACAAACACACGTCCAAGAGGCCGCCGCCGCCCTCCCGCCAGCCCTCCGCCCCCCCCCCCCCCGCCGCCGCCCTCCGCCGCCTCGCCGCCGCCGCCCTCGCCGCCCTCGCCGCCCGCCGCGTCGGTTTTACTTCCCCGCGCCGCGCATCCGGCGTCGGTGATGAGTGCGGCGCGTGCGGGAAATAGAGTCAATCGTCTAGGTTGCGGGCAAAACATACAGGGAGAAATATTCTCGGACGACGAAGAAGACGACTGATAAACGTAGGAGTTACATGCTGAATGATTATAATGGAACCACCAAGTAGAAGTTTTGTTAACAAGGTTGAGAATCGGTCATGATGACAGCAAAAAGTGCACCACATTTGAGAGGTTTTACGTGCCATCTTTTGGTGTGCGTCGCAATTTAGTGGGAAAATGTGCAGCATTCTAGACTTCTGACATGTCTCGCTGGAAAATGTATCGGAGGATTGACATAGGACTTATTAGTCTCCTAGGAGTCTAATATTTTGAACAAAATATAAGGATGCAGAATAATTTATACAATAACTTATTAATGTTATAAAGCACATTACGCATGATTTGATTTTTATAATAATATTTATGGTGTGTTTTGCCGGTAGGCGAGGCAGATACTCTTAAATAATCATCAAATCGATCAATGATTTTTTTTCCAAGACAAAATATGTTAATGGGTTGGGTATATTTGCTTATTTATTCTTTAATAGACAAGTTTAGATGGTACTTTTATGCAAAAAATACATATTATTGATACCATTGGTAAGCATTAGTTGTCCTGTAAGAATAAGAATACAATTTTACATAAGGAAATTTTGATAAAAATACTAGCATGGTAATGGCTTGGATGCGGTGTTAGTATTTATAAGCCTCTATCAGGATTCTGAATGGCTCCTTCCGACAGAGGTGACATGCCCGGAAGACACAAATCCGTGCCCTGCTATCGTCGTATTTCTGTCTAGCGAATGGGAAAAAAATTAAATAATGCGAGGAAAGCGAGAAGCAAAACTTGCATGAATGATGGAATTAGAAATCGTGAACAAAGTATCGCGGCAAATGTTTTGTACTATGTTGATTGTGTATTGCAGTCATACGAGTATTATCTATTTTCTACTACTAATGAAGACATATTACTGGTTTCTTTATCAAATTTTATGTTTTCTTCGCGAGGAAACACTCAAGATTGAATATGGCTATAAGCAATCACAATTCTAGTCAATCAATGTCAAATAATATTAGTGTTGTGTGAAGTTATGTTATAGCTCCAACTAGATATAATCACAAATTTTTTTACATCCTCGGAATACAGCATCGCGCTTAGTCGAGGGGAGAGGGGAGGAAGGAGCAGATTCTAGGAGAAGGGTGAGGCTCGCAACGAGATAAGGCATTGTTGATAGGGAGAACAGACGTGGAGCTAGCGGAACGAGTGGGTGTGAAGAATGAGTGTACGAAAATCAACAACCGAGGCCGATGCATTTTAAAATTTCTAGCTAGCTACAAACATGGGGGTTTACCTTGGTCAAAATGATTAAAGGGGTGCGATTTCCATGTAGATATTCATTAAGTATGCAGTTCTTCACGAAAGGAGACAGAGAAAAGTACTTCCTGGTGTCGCTCTCTATTGTTCGCCTCTTCCTCACCTTCACACGTCCATTAATGGTTTTAGTATGTCGATGAAGTCATTATCTCGTGGACAAGAAGGGGTATTCACTGATACCTGTCTGTGGTCGTCCATTATCTGGATATTGCCTGAGGAATTGACAGAGTTTAGGAAGGCATCTTAGATAAATAAGACTTTTTGTTAAAGATGATAGCAATGCTATAACATTTTAAACCCTTACCATATATTTCCCAGTCTGAAAAAAAACGCTCTGGGTCATACACAAAACTTCAAGCACCCTTGTATTAGAGAAAAAAAACAAGGGCATTTTGCTTTCTCTAAGTTATGGAAAAAGAAGCTTTTCCATCCCTTATTATGAGGTAATGCGAATATTTTTTTCTCCTAAACGAATGCTTTTTTTTACTGTCATTAGAAAAATATTGCTTCGGTTGCGGCTTTTTCCCTTTGGGACTGTTGATTTTACCCTTCTCTATAACTACCTCATCGACCTGTATGTTGCTGGTATATACATTTTACTGCCATGTAAACAAGAATATCTAATGTACGACAACACCAAGAAAGCACCTTTATTTTGTCAATTTCAAAGAATTTTTGATTAGAAATATAAACCATATCGTTGTGATTAAACTCGGTTTAAGAAAAGAAAAAAAAACGTTGTCAAGTTGGAAAAATCGCATGCTGTTGCTAAGATTCATCGCATCGAGGGTAGTCACTAATATATTTTTTTTACTCAAGGTGCCGTAAACATATTCCTTGGTCAAAAAATCCCTGCTTTAGGCGAATTTGACTTTGTTCATTGTCCAAAAAATACACGTACAATTATAAAAGCTTTATAACATGGGGGAAGTTATATTATTTTACCTCTTTTTTCATATTTATAAAAGTTTCTTGTTTTGATAAAGACATAGTTGCTAAAAGTGAAAAATAATCAAGTGAAAGCCTTCTGTTATATACAGGTGTTGTGATTTTTGAAGATATCGTTTCTGTAGGAGACAAAAATACATTATTTGCTAAGATTAAATGAAACTACAATAATCAAAATCGCCGTAGTCCGACTAAAGATAGGGCCAACTTATCTAGGCCCGTCTCTTATTAGCATGTTTGTTAGACTGGTGAGAAAGACCTGCATGAAATCGAGAAGTAAAGTTTAGTTGGATATTTCCCGTCGCAAGGTTATTTGTGTCTTTTTACAATATTTTTCCCGTCTTGTAGGAGACAAAACAGAATATTTTTTAGATGAATGAAAATATAGTAACAACATTAATGGTTACCGTGCATAGTTCCTTTTCTTCGTATATACTTGTCGGGATGTACTATAGACAATTTGTGGAGGGGAGTAAATTACTGAAAAGATAGTCCACCTT
>NW_023652391.1:0-5285 GCF_015228065.2 Penaeus monodon
TATTTATCTAAGTATTTTGAAATCAATAGATAAATAATTAAAAAAAATGATATATATATAATATTATATAAAAATATATATAATATATATATATATATATATAGGTATGTATTTATTTATTTCATCATGACAAAGTTTAGCTGCCCTTCCCCAGACCTTATTTGTTTTTATAGTACATAATAGAAAAATAACCTAGTACACACAAACACACACACACAATATATATATATATATAATATATATTAAAATATATATATATAATATTTTATATTATATTAATGTGTGTGTGTGTGTGTGTGTGTGTGTGTGTGTGGGTGTGTTGTGTGTGTGTGTGTGGGTGTGGGTGTTTGTGGGTGTGTGTGTGCGTGTGTGGTGTGGTGTGTGTGTGTGTATATATATATATATATATAAATATATAATATATATATTATTATATATATATACAATATATATACATAACAACAACATATATATACATATAGGTAATATATATGTATATATATGTATATATATATATGTATATATGTAATATATGTATTATATATATATGTATTATATGTATATGATATATATATACTATATGGTATATAATGTGTGTGTGTATATATATATATGTATAAAATTATATATTATATATATATACATATATGTATATGTATATATTGTATATATATGTATAATATTACATATATATACATATATTACATATATATATACATATATATATATATTTTCTATACATATAACATACAAATAAAACACACACACACACACACACAAACCCACCCACATATTATATATATATACATATTGTGTGTGTGTGTGGTGGTGTACTAAATTATTTTTCTATTATGTAATATAAAAGTACTGACGTCATTGACATCGGTAAAAAGCTAAAAAGACGATGTCAGTAACGTAAACATGAATAAAAACATTTGTATGGTAAAATAATAAAATCAAAATACAAATACATACAATAAAAAGACAAGTTTACAATGTAAAAAGGACAAACCCCGTCATGCTCATCTGTAAATCGAATAAAAAGCTAAAATAAGAATACGAAGAATAAATCTTAATTTAAAAAAGAACAATTAAAATGACGATCAAAATGATTAAAAACACCAAATAAAATAGTACAGAGGCAAGCTTTAAGAACTAAAATATTAAAGACATCAATCATTACTTAAGAGAACGAAATAAAACACAGGAAAACGTTTATACACTCGACTTAGAAAAAAGGGGTTTAAAAAAAAGGGAAACTTAACTAAAAGTGAGCAGGGGTTAAAACGGTAATAAAAATAAAAGGGAGATCTGGACACCCCATCTGGATTCTGCTGTGTCTCTCTGAGGCGAGGTTTGAAGAACCTCCACAATATGACTAGATGTAGTGTGCGGCATAACACCCTTTTTAAATTTTATAAATATCTCAAAATATATCTTTTTTTTTATTATTTTAATTTTCTCTTCTTTATTTATTTCAGATGTTTCATGGCCATGATATTAACAAAAAACAGAGAGTGAAAACAGTTCAACTTTGTTACCAAAAAAAATCAAAAAAGGTGCTGCAGCCGCTCGATCGTCATCAGCAGAATTTAACATTTCGCAAGTTCACTTTGAAAGTGTAAGTATAAAAAAGTCCTATGAACTACAAGATTCCTTGTTGCATACTCGAGTTAGGTATCAGTGGTAGGATTGTTCGCAGGATGTTGAATAAGCTAAAGATGAGACCTTGCACCCTACGTGTACTGCAAAATGTGCATGATGGAGATCGAGATGGACGATTGAAAAATTTATTATGACAAACGTTAATGAAGATGTAACCTTTCTTGATATGATATGATGGGCAGATGAAGAAGTTTAAAGTTAAATGGACATACCCAAACGCCATAATTGGTGCATTGGAGCAATGTTAATTCTTACGTTATTTTGGAAAAGGAAAGTTAACCTACCAGGAATACAATTTGGTCGCCATTTCTTCCATGGGATCATAGGAGTGATATTCTTTGATAGCATTTTTAGGCAGGAATTTTGTTACATATGTTGCAAACGGAATTTTTTCCAAGAAGTCAAAATCAAAATATTACTTTTAACAGACGCGACGCACCCCATTTGGGTGAGAGTCGGAAAGGGTCACAAAATTCGAGGCGGACGCCGAGACCAATGAGTAGCCATCGAGGTCACCAGCCGTGGGTGGCATTGAAAGATCGGTTTAGCCTCAAACCGAAAACAGCTCCTGAATTAAATAGTAATTTAGGTAAATATTCTGTAATCACATTGGAAATGTTTGTCAAACGGTGTGTAGTGTTGTGGTAGTGATCAGCATACTATTGACACGAAGGGGAGCATCTTAGCATGTGAGTTAGGAGAATTTGTCATTGTATTGAACAATGATGGATAGCTTTTTGGTAAGGCATTTTTATAAATATTGTTTCTTTAACTACTGTAATCAATTATCTGTTTTTTTCATTTCTCAGTCTAGTGCAATAATATTTATTCAACAAAATTATAATATGAAAAAGGCGTAACTTATGCTGCACCTGTATATGTATATAATATATATCATATATAGAACACACACCATCACACAAACAACACAAACAACACACACACATATATATATATATAATATATATATATAATATATATATATATATATATATATATATATGCATCATACATACACGCACACACTAGCAACAACATACACACATCACACACACACACACACACACACACATCATTAAAAATACTATATATATTATACTATTATTATATATCTATATATTATTATATTATCATTATATATATACATAATTGATTTCTTCCTTATATATATATATATATATATATATATATATATATAATATATTAGTATAGATAATATATATATGTATGTATGTTGTGTGTGTGGCTTGGTTTGCGATGTGTATGTGTAAAGTATATGTATGTATATTAATATATATCTGAATGTATATATACTCATAATATAGTATATATAATATATATACAATATAAACCTAATAATATATATATATATATATATATATATATATTATATATATATAATATATACACAACCACACATATATATAATATATATATTATATATATATATATATATATATATATATATATATATATATATATATAATATTATGATGTGGTGTGTGTGTGCGTGGGTGTGGGTGTGCGAGGGTGTGTATGTGTACGTATATGTATGTATATATACAATATATCTATGTATGTATATATGCATATATTTTATGTATGTATATATGTGTATGTATATATATGCACACACACACACACACACACATCATAATATAAATCATATATATATATATATATATATATATATATATTTATTATTATATCTACTATATATATATAATATATATATATATATATATATATATATAGTATATATATATATATACTATATATATAATATATAAAATATATATAGTTACACACACACAGACACACACACGCACATAAACATACGTATAAACTGTGTTATAGCAATAATTTGATTCATTATGAGATGCAACTGAATAAAAAATACTCTCATTTATGCGACATGGCTTGTCAAAGATGGTGTTTTCTTTCGGAAACACGTGACTTCGGCATTGCAAATGACTTTAAGGTATAATTCAGTGTTTCACAAAAGTTTCCCATGGTAAGAGTCGTTTAGCTCTTAAATCTCTGAATGTCCTTGGAATTATTATTCATACATTTTGTAAAACTGGAACTCCAAGAGCCATGAAAAACTCTGTATGAAGTAAAGGAAAATAAACTGTTGATCGCTACAGACAGAGAGTTAAAAGTGGTATTCATATGCAGTAATGTTTCTATTACTGTACCATCAGCCACAGACAATAGTGATCTTTGTTTGAAATATGTTAATGCAAAATATATCTTGAAGTAAAAGATGGAAAATCCATTCTTTCTTTTTTGTATGTGAGGCTATCCCTGGCACTTAACAAGCAAAAAATCACCACACTACTGATGGGTACGACTGCCTGTAGAGAATAAGGAATCATACAGTGTCATTTTTACTATAGGTTATCTCTTCTATTTCTATTATATTGGTTAAAATTTCTTATATTCTTCTTTTGTTGTTGTTTTCTTTGCATATCTTGTTAAGGAAATTTCTCAATACATGAATTTATTGGGTTTATTGACCACACCGCTTTTCTGTTAAATTCACTCCAAATGGAATGAAGTCAAGTATATACACGTGTTTTAAACCAGAAAGAAAATCCGGACTGAAAGTCCCTTTCTCTTCGTGCACGATCCCTCTCATAATTAGCGGACAGCCGTGAAGACGTAACCATATTTGGGACTGTTGACAGCATTATACTGGTGAAGGAGAACGTCGCCTACGACCTGCGATGTGTGACTCCCGGACGTTGCTGAGGATCCTGCAGCTTTGGTTATTGTTACAGGACTGGCAGCTTGGGCAGTTATAACAGTGCTTGGTCTGGAAGGTGACGAATACGCAGGTGAAGCAGCTGCTACAGGTGTTGTGTCTCCTGCAGCTGCTTTGGGCAAAAATCCGGTTTTTCTTCCTGCTACAAAACTAACAGTATGTTCTTTTCCGTCTTCATCTACGTAAGTATAGGTTCCGACAATGTTTCCATCAGCATCAGCTTCCTCAGTCCGTGAATAACTATCAGAATCAAAGGCAAACTTGTACGAAGCATCTGCTTGAATGTCGGTCCCCTCTCCAGACTTCAGCAGAGGTGAGACTCCTGCTAGAGCATTGGCTTCTTCTTCAGAAAGAACAGGAAGAATACGTCCAGTTGGAATTCCAGTTTCTGCACCTGGAACAGATGGTCCTTGAGGAAGGGAGTCTCCTTCAGCAATGTAGCCGGTGTCAGCTCCAGCAACGTACTGGATTTCCCTATTTACGTCATCATCAGCAATAAAAGGGAAAACCTTCCCTTGACGTTGTTCTGTGCGTCTGCACTTTCATGTCGTGAGCTACTCTGAGTCTCGTAGGAGAAAGAGTAGCTTCCATGCAAGGGAAGAACTTTACTGTTTCTTCAGCTGGTGCTGCTGGGCAAGCAGGCTGGAAGGGCATCAGGTCGTGAAGAGCCAGGAGAGCACTTTGTTGACAAACAGTTGGATGGAAGATGGTATGAGACTCAGAACTTGGCACATCTGGGGCAACAGGTAAGTGGTCACCCTTAGCAACAAAACCGTAGCAGACAGCAAAAGTTCACAGTCCTTCTAATTCCATCATCAGCACAAGCTTGGAATTGGGCATCGGTCGTGAAGAC
>NW_023652392.1:0-5285 GCF_015228065.2 Penaeus monodon
GTGTGTGTGTGTGTTGTGGTTGGTGTGTGTGTGTTTTTTTTGTGGTGTTGTGTTGTGTGTGGGGTTGTGTGTGTGTGTGCGGGGTGTGGGGGGTGTTTTGTGGTGTTTGTGTGTGTGTGGGGGCAATTTTTATATTTTGTATAAAAAACAAACATACATACATACATTCTTACATACATACATACATACATACATACCTCAAAATACATACATCATACATACACAAAACACAACAAAAAGGTACGTACGTTTACGTAAATATACTAAAAGTCAGGAAAACAGTTTTTTTCGTTTAAAAGATCAAAAAATTTCCAATTTCAAAGTTACCCCAAATTTCCTTTTTTTTCCATATGCGGCCAATTTTTTGCATTACCGCAATACGACTTCGATTGACTCGTAATTATTTATTTATCTTTAAATTTCCTTGCGCTCGGTTTTGTTTTTTGAAATCGATGATGTTTTTTACTTAAAAATTATGTAATAGATAGCAAAGAATCCTTAGCTGTTTTGTATATAAAGGAATATTAGAAAAAAAATGGGAAAAAACCTTTGTTTTATTTAGGTCCTGATCGCGTAGTCGGGGCTTTCCGGCCAGAAGGTCCCACCAGATGAATTTTTACATTTCAGCTATATTAGTGTTGAATCATTTGTTTTGCCTTTTTTATAGAAGATCCTCTTTATGTTTTTTTTTATTCTGGTAAGTATTGCCCAAACGAATACCTTTAAAAAACTTCCTTACCCACATAATAGATAATAAGCCCAAAAGTTAAAAGGAAAACATGCCTGAAGGGTTGTACGTTAACCAAGGAAGCGGAAGAGGGAAAAGATATCCAATGACTGTGATTTTTCAAAAGCTTTGGGAAACCGTAGTGAACGACTTTGGGGCGGTAAGTGCTGTAGTTCGTCCCCCGGTCTGTGCGGGATGATGGTTTTGGGATCATTCAGATATATTGCGTGCTTCTTTGGATCGAAAAATTTCCCGAATTTTTTAGGTTTAATTTTCGAAAATGAAAACCGGTTCTTCCCAGAAAATATTTAATCATCAATTTTTTTTTGTGAGATGACAACAAAACTGATGATATTTTCAGTAGCTTCTCCAGCCGCAATCTTGATGTGATTTGATAATCCCTGCAGGGGAGGGCATGAGTAATCATTATTCATGTTTCTATTTTAGTATATTTTTTTCTTCAGCTGTAAAAATTTTTTTGATTTTTTAAATACACTATCGAAGATTGATTAAGTTCTTTTAAAAGCATTGTGTGTGCATATTTGTATTACAAAACATACTAATTCTTACATCATACATACCACTACCAAACATACACATACATACATACACCTAAAATAAAAAGTATATGTATTATTTGTGTGTGTGTGTGTGTGTGTGTGTGTGTGTGGTGTGTGTGTGTGGTGTGTGTGTGTGTGTGGGTGTGCGTGGCGTGGTGCGTGCGTGCGTGGGGGTGCGTGCGTGCGTGCGTCGTGCGGCGTGCGTGTGGGTGTATTGTGGTTGTGTGTGGGTTTGTGGTGTGTTTGGGTGTGTGTGTGTGTTTGTTTGTGTGGTTGTGTTGCGTGTTGTGCATGTGCAGGTTTCAGCCCTCTGCGTGTATGTATAATATATATATATAATATATTAATATATAATATAATATATATATATTAATATATATATACACAACACATTAATACATATATCATATGTTGTGATATATAAATTTGCAACGTTTTAATTTTTGGAGATGGGAAAAAATGGGAAAAATAATCCCAAATTTTTTTTTTGGGTTAAAAAATAGATACAAACAAAAATCCTTAAGTAGATTTTGAAAACTTCTTCTTTTAACGGTAGGTTCATGTCGAGCCGCCGTTAGTCACAGCAGATACTTAATTTATTTTCTGTTGTGATTGCTCTTGGAGTGATAGTGGTAGGGGCCCATTCCTTTTCCAAAGGAAGATTTTGTATATAAACTGAAATTATGAAAAAAATCGGACACCTTTTTTTATTTTCTCGACTGTGCTGGCTGTTAGTCCCAATTTAAATCTCAGTATTGAGCACAAACACCATTTTAACATCTCTTGGGGCAACATCAGATAATGTGCTGGCTTGCACATTTCATACCATAAGAAATTACTTTTGCTATATAAGGCATTTGTCTTTTAACCCAGGGTGATCAGTGTGTATGGTGCTGTTTGTTTTTTAACCCTTTCCCAACGGGGAGTATTCATAGTGGCCCGGGCCTTGCTGCCGGGGGCTTATATCATCGCCCTAGCATGAGCGACCACTCATGCGAAATACCAGCATCCCATGCGTTTCTTCGTAATACTACGAGCATATGTTGTATTTTCAGTTTTCATTATTTTCTAAAGTCTGTACTTGCCATATTTCCTGATAAATCGAGATTGAAGGATATTTTTGTTGTTATATAGACTCCATAGTTGACCATTTTCAGTTTTATAGTCTGAATAAAGTAAGCATTGTGTGGCATCATGGAGTTGAAATCGTCGGTTTACTGTTTTTTTTTTTTTTTTTTTTTTTTTTTTTTCTTTTTTGCATAGTAAAAATGAGAGTGTTAAAACCAACTCAATCACACTTTCAGTGGCAGAAAAATAATATTTTGCCATGATTGTAACAAAAAAAAAAAAAACTCATGGCATGTCCATACACATTATGGCATGTATGTACATGCCTCCGGCAGATGGTCCTGCCATGCCATGGCATGTGCATACATGCCACCCGTCGACAAAGGGTTAAAAGAATTTTATTTGTGCTGAAGTCACAAAAGTCATGTCACTCCTTAGGCACAGTCATGTACACGCAAGGAAAGTATTTTTTGGAAATTTCTGTATTCAATAAAAAGGATCATAGACAAGTTTATTCAACCTGATCATGTGATCTAAGAATAGAAACAAGCTTAGTTTGAAATGTAAGATTAGGTAATATTTAATTTTTTTAGATATTTTTTAAGTAATTTAACTAAGGGTCACTACTTATGAAAATATAGTCATTTATCTTATGTACAAGTAAAAGAATATGAATTTAAAAGTATGAAAGTATGTTCCATAAGATTATTTGGTCAGCTGCTAGTCACTGTTGCGAAGTGGGTTTATAGTATACATATGTCAGTGTCATAAATGTTGCATAGGCTCAGTGGTAGAGCACAAATTTTGCAATTGCAAGGACTTTAGTTTAGGCCTGTACAGCCCTTCCCAGTTGACTCAGCAAAGTACTGGCATCAAGTGTGGTCAGTCAGGATGGAAAGGAACTATCCACCTTATTGCATACGTTGTCAAGTGAGTTCCTCTTCAGATATAATCATAAATATCCCCATGTTATTATATCAGAGCCATTGTCACAGTCATTGACACTATCATTCTTTACTTTAATGAAGTTGATTTCATTAATTGGATTACTTTTGTTTATTTTTCAGGCATATCCCTTGTGAAATGGCGTGTAGAACACTGACAGTTGGACGACAGCTCTTGTCAGATGTAATACCAGTTCATCAAAGACTCAGACATACTTGGACTAATCTGCAGCAAAATTACTATCATGGCATTAGCATGACTGTAGGGAGGTTGCTATCATCAGCATATAGAAATATAGGGAATAACTGTTTTTTTGTGTCACAATATCATGTAAGCTGCACCAGGGAGGGAAACAAGTTTTCAGTGACTCATTTGCCAAGAGAAGACCTCTTGTTAATTCCCAGTTATCACAGACTTTAGTTAATGGTGCAGCTATGAAGTATAGGGGTAATAG
The DNA here is from genome assembly GCF_015228065.2 of Penaeus monodon. Lineage (NCBI taxonomy): Eukaryota > Metazoa > Arthropoda > Malacostraca > Decapoda > Penaeidae > Penaeus > Penaeus monodon. The sequence goes on from NW_023652392.1 coordinate 3,755, forward strand.
TGGAATGCCACTTAGTCAAAAACCTAATGTGTTGAGTCAAATAGTCAGTAGTAATGTCACTTTATTAAGTGGCACATCACAGGCTACTAGAAACATAATACTAGGTAGAAATGACTTCTCTAGCATCCACAATCGAATATCTTCATTACAGCAAAGAAAAGAGTGCAGCGGAAGAAGAAGCAGGCTTCCACAGACTCTGATGAGGTATTGCTTTTGATGATTTTTATAACAGTTGAATTAGTAAGAGAATTGTTAAATAAAACATGAATAAGTGTTGGGATAGTGACAATGAGAGCTTTTTTTTCTGATTAATTGAAGATAACCATGAATTGCATGAGAAAGATGAGCTATTCAGAAAAGGACTCTTGTACAATAGTAATAGTTTGAATGTGTAAGTACAAGTGATGGGTTTGCCTATGTGTTCCAGGCTCAGGAGACAGTAGCAGGCTTTGCTCCCTTGGCACGGCACAAGTTCCTTACTTTTGATCCCGACTTTTCTCTACCCGAAGTCCAAGTTCACAGACCGCCACCTCGAGTAAGCTTAGAATGTACATTTATTTTTAGTTTGATTAACTCTATATTTAGAGTCCGTTGGTTTGATATGTGTCTAGAGTAGAATGAAATTGGAGTTAAATCTATTTGAATTTGAAGATATAGGATACATAATATGAAAATTTTAGTAAAAGAATCCCATGTCAGACAAAAGAAACTAATTTCATTGATTAAGTTTGGTATTTGCTACTTTGGTTATTTTCATCGTTCTCTTGATGTAGGCGATCTGTATTCCTCAACTTATAATTACCAGATTTGGATGTTCAATTTCATACTGTGCTTGTGCCAGGGAATGCATGATTACAGATGTGTGATGAAAATGTACTTTTGTTTTGATAATATTTGCATGTTCTTTAATGAGTCTTCAGTCAAGTAAATATGTCTGTGTTGAGCAATTTTTATTATAAAGCCTTTTATGAATATTTAGTGAGGCTTCCAGTAATGTAGTTTGTGTTGGAGTATAATGCATGCATATGGAGAGATAGATAAGTAGACTTAAATAAATAAAAGGATGGGTATGTACCTGTGTGTGTATGTGTGTGTGTGTGTGTGTGTGTGTTAGTGTGTGTGTTAGTGTGTGTGTTAGTGTGTGTGTGTGTGTGTGTGTGTGTGTGTGGGTGTGTGGTGTGTGTGTGTGTGTGTGTGTGTGTGTGTGTGTGTGTGTGTGTGTGTGTGTGTGTGTGTGTGTGTGTATTTATGTATGGATATATGGATATATGGATATATATATATATATATATATATATATATATATATATATATATATATATATATATAATTATATATATATATATATATTATATATATATATATATATAATGCATGCATATGGAGAGATAGATAAGTAGACTTAAATAAATAAAGGATGGGTATGTACATGTGTGTGTGTGTGTGTGTGTGTGTGTAAGTGGGAGTGGTTGTGTGTATGTGTATTATTATATATATATATATTATATATATATATATTATATATATATGA
>NW_023652395.1:0-5284 GCF_015228065.2 Penaeus monodon
CGGGCCCTTTACCCCCCAATTTTGGGGCCCAAAAACTTCCCCCTTTCCCCAAATTTTTTTGTTCCCCCCCAAACCCCCGGGCCCCCTTTCCCCCAACGAAGGGGGGGCACGGGGGGGTTTGGGGGGGGGGGGGGGGAAAGGGGTTTTTCACCCCTCCCCCCTCCCCCCTCCGCCCTCCTTCCCCCCCCCTCTCTCTTTTCCCCTTTTCCCCCTTTTTTTCTTACGGGGCGTGGAGGAACCGAAAAGCCTCAATGCGGGGGAAACCCGGGCTGCCAAAGCGACTCGCCAAATACGAATGAAATGCGTCACGTTTTTCGCATGCCCAGCGCACCACCACCGCCGGGCCAAAAAACCCCATATAAAAACAAAAACACAACACACACAACACAAACACACACCCACCACACCAAACACACCCACGCACGACGCACACACACCTAGATACAGACAGAAAATCACAACACATCTTATCCAGCTTAATTCCATATTTTTCCCTGCAAAAAAAAACCATGTTTAAAGAAACGCATAGAATTAAAGAAAAACATTTATAAAAACTAAATGTTTAAGGCCGGGTTTAACATTCACCGACTAAACCACCAAAATTACTAAAATTTTTCCTTTCTTAACCCAAACTCGACTAAAAACAAAACTTTTTAACCGTAACTGTTTTAAACCTTAGAATAAGAAAAAGTCAAAGGGGGGGTTTTAAGAAAACCCCAATCTTGGCAGTAGTAAAGGTGCTAAAAAAAAGCCTCTACCGGGCCCCAATTTTGGGGAAAAAAAAATCGGAAACAGAGATTAAAAGACAAATCAAAAAAAAAAAAAGAAAAGAAAAAAATAAGAAAAAGTAAGAGGTTTTTAAAAAAAAAAACAAACCGTGTTTTATGCTAGTGAAAAATAACGTTACAGGGAGAAAGGGAAACGTAACAACAAACAAAAAAGAATGGGAAAATGAGGATGGGAGGATAAGGAAAATTTTCAAAGGGAAGAAAAGGAAGGGGGGAAAGGAAAAAGGAAAAGATGAGTGAGGATGGGGGGATGAAGAGGAGGAAGGAACAAAAGGAGAATAAAAATAATAATAATAGCAATGATAAAAACAACAAAAAAGGAAACAAGAAAAGGGGGGGGTCGGGGGAGGGGGAAGAAAGGGGAAAAAAAAGAGAAAGAAAAAGGAAGGGAGAGTTAAAAAGAAAACACCCCTGCTGGCCCCCGCCAAACTGGCGATCAAGAAAAAAATTCTCGAAGGTGCGCGGAGGCTGTTTCACTTTTTGGCGCAAATACAACGGGGGGAACAGGACCCCCTTCTCGCAGCCATGCGTTTTTGTGTTTATGTTTGAACACACACCACACCCAAAACCACACACACCACCACCCCAAAACACACACCGCCCACACCAAAACAACCACAAAACACAACACCCAAAACGCACACGCAAAACCACACCCCAAACCCGCCCAACAAAAACCAACACACATATACATGCACACCCGCACGCACCACCCCCACCACACACACGAAAACAAACCCAAAACAGCACCCAAAACACGCAAAAACCATACACGCCCACGCACAATACCACACACATGCACGCCAACGCACGCCCACACACGCACAATTACATACTCCCCAAAACAACACACACACCACCACAACACAACACCCCACACACCCCCCAAACACACACACACACACAAAATATATTTTTAATTATAATTAATATTATAATATATTAATTGTGTGGTGTGGTTTTTGGTGGTTTGTTGGTTGTGTGTGGGGGTGGGGGTGTTGTGTGTGGGGGTGTGTGGGTGGGGAATGTGGTTTTGGGGTGTGTGTGTTTACATATATACATATTTTTATAAATACGTTGGGCAGACTTAAAAAACTCTAGTTTTTTTACTTACTGTTTTTTTTTTTTTGGGGGGGGGGATGCGAAGATAATAAAAACGTTTCCCTGCTGGTGTTTACCCCCTTGCTTCCATCCGAATCATAAAACCCCGATAAAGAAGAAAAAAAAAAAAAAACAAAAAAAACAAACACACAAGAAAAAACACATCCTGCCTGCCTTGACTACCCGAAAACCCAAAACCCCAAATACCCATTACCTAAGCCCCCCCTCATGGGGGAAGGCAAGAAATTCAAAAAATGATAAAAGGGACCAATAAAACGCATAAACCGCTTTGGGAGAGGGGGGAAGTGGGGCCAACGGGGAGGGGGAGGGGGATGGGGAGGAAGGGGGAAAGGGAAAGGGGAAAAGGGGAAAGGGGATAGGTTAGAGGGGACGGGAAAGGGGATAGGGAGAAAGGGGCAGGGGAGGGGAAAGGGGGAAAGGGGAGCATTTTTAGGGCGTGAAGGCGGCCGCGTTTTGGCCCATCGAGCATCCTGAAAACCCGCTTTCCCTTTGCACTTACCCCTGGGAGAAGAATTTACCTCTTTTTTTAATGAATTGTAAAAAAAAGAAATGAGGGGGGGAGAAGGGAAAGAGGGGGGGTGTGAAGGGGAAAGAGGGGGGTGGAAGGGAAAAAAGGGGGGGGGTTGAAGGGAAGAAGGGAAGGAGGGAGGGTAAAGAGAAGGGGGGGATGGGGGGGGGGGAGAAAGGGGTTTAAGTGAAAAAATATGCAAAAAATTTAAATTTTGGGAGTGATTACGAGAAAAAAAAGTTGTAAATACTCTCTCTGGTAACAGGAAAAAACTATAAAGAGATGATGGGTGATGGTTATTTGGGGAGATGATGTGATATATGAGATGATGATGAATGATGATGATGATTGAAGATATGATGATAACAATAATAATAATAACATAACAACAGTATAGTAGTATAGTAGTATATTGGTAATATTTTAAAATTTTAAAAGAGTAAGAGTAGTAAAAAACCTTTAGCAGCAGACAAAAAAAAAACAATAAAACAAAATGATATCAAACAAACAAAAAGAAACAGCATAAAAAAGAAATCCACCAAACAGAAAAAACCCCACAATCCCCCAAAAAACGGAACAACAGCTCCACAGAAAAATTTTTTTGAAACAATTCTCTCCCCCCCCCGCAACCGAAAAAAACGGAGGTGTTGCCGCCCCGGAAAATCTCCCAAAAGAGGTTAATCGATAGTGACCTCCACAAAAAAGCTTTGGCTTTTCCCCCCCCCCCCCCCCCTCTGCGCTCGCACGCACTTCTCCCTCTGTCCCCCCGGCCTCTTTTGGAAAATTATCTGTTTTTTTTTCATTTTTTTTCTTTATTATTTTCCTCTCTCTCTCCCCCCTTTTTCTTTTTTCTTTTTCCTCCCTCCCTCTTCCCCCTCTCTCTCCTCTCTCCCCTTTCCTTTTTTCCCCTCTCCTTCTTCCTCTCTCCCTTCCCCCCCCTCTTCCTCTTTTTTCCCCTCCCCCCCCCCCTCTTTCCCCCTCTCCCCATCCCTTCCCCCTCTCCCTACCTCCTTCCCCCTCTCCCCCTCCCCCTCTCTCTTTTTCTCTCTCTCTCTCTCTCTCTCTCTTTTCTTCTCCCTCTCTCCCTCTTTCTCTCCCCCCTCTCTCTCCTCTCTTCTTTTCTCTCCCCCCCCCCCTCCTTCCCCTTCCCTTTTTTCCCTCTCTCTTTTTTTTTTTTTCTCCTCCCCTTTTTTCTTTCTCTTCTTTTTTTTCCCTTCATCCCCCCCCCTAAATTTTTTCCCCCTTTTTTAGCAAAAACTTTTTTCCCCCTACAAATTAATTTTTTTAAATTTCTTTACGTTAAAAAGAAGAAAAGAGGGGAAAAAAAAAAAAAAAAAAAAAAAAAAATAAAAAAAAGGATAAAAAAAAAAAAAAAAGAAGGGAAAAAAAAAAAATTTGGTGATAAAGTTGTGCGGTTAATAAACTAGAATAAAAATTACATTTTGAAACACGATCAAAACATTCAACCGCGGGTTAATTGGAAAAAGACAACACCAGGCAGCAGCGCAAAATTTAAAACCCCTGTAAAAAAAAAAAAAAGGAAAGAGGGAGGGAGGGAAGAAAGAAGAGAGAGAAAAGAAGAGAGAAAAGGGGGGGGGGGGAGGGAGGGAGGGGGGGAGGGAGGGAGAGGGAGGGGGGGGAGAAGGGGAAGAAAAGGGGAGGAGAGAGAGAAGAAGAGAGAAGAGAGAGAGGAGAGAGGAGAAGAGAAGAAGAGAGGAGAGAGAAGGGAGAGAGAGAGAGAGAAAGTGAAGAGAGGAGAGGGGGGGGGGGGGGAGGGAGAAGGGAGGAGAGAGGAAAAAGCAGGGAGGAGAGGGGGGAGAGGAGAGAAGGGAAAAGGGAAAAAATAGGGAGAGATGGTAGAGAGAGGAATAAAGAGAAAGGGAGAGTTAAGGGAGGGAAGAGGGAGGAGGGAGGGGGGGGTGGGGGGAGGGGGGAGAGAGGGGAGGGAATAGTGTTGTTTTTGGTAATGTAATGACCCGGATATTATTCTAGCTAGAATATGTATTGCTTTTTTTAAAGGGAGAATGTAGAGAGAAAAAATATAATACGTGTGTGTATGGGTGCTCGTGCGGCCCGTGTTTTGGTGCCTGGTGTATATTCTTACATGCGTTCTGTTTGCTCTCACATATGGTGTTTTTTCTTGCGTGCGTACACCCACACATAACCCACAAGGGGCGTCGGACCCTAGAGTTGATAAACAAAGTCTCAACCAACCTGTTTTGCACAAATCAGATCTATGTTTCGGTCGGCAACTCTGAATATCCTGATCATTTCTGGAAAATCCGTTTGAAGTTCCCTTTAATATGCTCCCCCTTTCTTAAGAAGTTTAATTGATTACGTAAACTTCAAGGCCGGATCCAGATTTTCAAATCAGTTAATCTAATCAGAGAGGGAGACTGAGGGGGGAGGGAGAGGGCGAGGGAAGAAAAGGGAGGGAGGGGCAGAAGAAATTTTTATACAGCTTAATGTAAAAGCGAAAAGAAATAAGAATGAGTTGAGAATAAATGCGAGAGACAAAACAGAAAGAAAGAAAGAAAAAGAGAGAGAGAGAGAGGAGAGGAGAGAGAGAGAGAGAGAGAGAGAAGAGGAGAGAGGAGGGGAGAAGGGGGAAGAGGGGGAAGAAGGAGAGGGAAGAGAGAGAGAGAAAATGAAAAGAGAGAGAGATAAAGAGGAGGAGAGAGGAGAAGGAGAGAGAGATAGAGAAGGCGAGAGAAAGAAAGAGTTAGAGAATGGGAGAAAAGGCGAGAAGAAAGAAAGAAAAAGAAGAAAGGGGAAAGGAAAAAAGAAATGAAAGAAAAAGAGGAAAAGAGGAAGAAAGAAAAAAAGAGGAAGGGGAGAAAAAAAAAATAGAGAAGGAGAAAAAAAA
>NW_023652397.1:0-5282 GCF_015228065.2 Penaeus monodon
AATTCTGGAAAATTTTTATCATTATTACCCTAATAATTGCCAGAATCATCAAATGAAAAGGAAAAAAAAAGTCATTTTGGAGTCTACTCTCAAAAGGCTATATTTCGCTAGATTTTGGCCGCTTTTCGACTTTTGGGATTTTTTTTCTTTTACCTTTTTTTATTATATATGGACACAATTCCTGTTATTATCATCATTATTATCATGATTATCATCATTATTATCGTTATCATCATCATTATCATCATTATAATCATTATATCATCATTATCATCATTATTGCAATTATTATCATCATTATTGCAATAATTATCATTATTATTGCAATTATTGCAGTTATAAATATATTTTTACAAACTATACTAATAACAACTAAATAATAAAAGTAATAACAATAATAATAACAATAAAACGTTTTTATAATACATTATTTAATCATTATTTCAAATTTAAAATCGTTTATTACTGTAATTATTACTGTTATAATAATTATTTTTTACAATTATACTACCAGTAAAAAATAATAATAATGATAAAAATAACAATAATAATATTAATAACAATATTATAACAATTAGTATTATTATAATTATACTTTATTATTATTATTGTTATTATTACAGTTATAATATATTTTTTTGGGTAATAATAATAATAATAATAATAATAATGTAATAATAATAATAATAATAATAAATAATAATAATAATAATAATAATAAATTTATTAAATAATGATAATAAAATAATGAAAAAATAATGATAAAATAATATAATAATCATCAAATGTTATCCAAATTCTCTTTATTCTCACTTTTATCATCATTATTGTCATGATTAATAGAATTCTGGTAATTATTATCATTATTACCCTAATAATTGCCAGAATCATCAAATGAATGGAAAAAAAACGTCATTTTGGAGTCTACTCTCAAAAGCTATATTTCGCTAGATTTGCCGCTTTTTCGACTTTTGGGATTTTTTTTCTTTTACCTTTTTTTTATTATATATGGACACAATTCCTGTTATTATCATCATTATTATCATGATTATCATCATTATTATCGTTATCATCATCATTATCATCATTATCATCATTATCATCATCATTATCATCATTATTGCAATTATTATCATCAGTATTGCAATTATTTCATTATTATTGCAATTATGCAGTTATAATATATATATTTTACATCTATACTAATAACAACTACAATAATAATAGTAATAACATAATAATAACAATAATAACGTTTTTATAATCATTATTTATATCATTATTTCAAATTAATATCGTTTTATTACTGTAATTATTACTGTTATAATATTATTTTTACAATTATACTACCAGTAAAAAATAATAATGATAATAATAACAATAATATATTAATAACATATTATAACAATTAGTATTATTATAATATACTTATTATATTATTATTGTTATTATTACAGTTATAATATATTTTTGGCAATAATACTAATAATTAATAATAATATATAATAAATAATAATAATATAAAAAAAAAAAATTTTTAATAAATATAATAATAAAAATAAAAAAATAAAATAATAATTATTAAAATAAAGTTATAATTTTTTTAAATTATAAATTTTATAATTAAAAAAAAAATAAAATTTTTTTATTAATTTTTAATCATTAAAAAAATTAAAAATTTTTGGGGTTTTTAAATAATTTTCCGAAAAATTTTTTCCCCTTTTTGGGTTTTTTCCCTTTCCACCTTTTTTTTTAATTTTTTTGCTTTTTTTTTTTTTTTTCTTTTTTTTATTAAAATTAAAATCCAAAATAAAAAAATTATTTAAAATTTTTCCCTTTTCAAATAATTTATTTTTTTTTTTTTTAAAAATTTTTTTTTTTTAAAATTTTTTTTTTTAAAATTTTTTTTTATATATTTTAAATTTTTTAAAAAATTTTTTTAAAAAAATAAAAAAAAAAAATAAAAATTTTTAAAATTAAAAAATTTTATAAATAATAATTTAAAATTTTAAAAAATTTTAAAAAAATTTTTAAAAAAAAATTTTTTTTAAAAAAAAAAAAAATATTATATAAATTAAATATTTAATTATTAAAAATTTTTAAAATTTTTTTTTTAATTTAACTTTTATTTTAAAATAATTTTAAAAAAAAATTTTTTAAAAAAAAAGGGGTTTTTTTTTTTATTTTATTATTCCAAAATTTTTTTTTTAATTTTTTTTAAAAAATTTTAATTAATTAAAAAACTTTTTCTAAATTTTTTAAAAACAAAATTTTTTTTTAAATTTTTTTTTTTTTTTTTTTTTTTTAAAATTTTTTTTTTTTTTTTTTTTTTTTTTTTTATTTTTTTTTTTTTTTTTTTTATTTTTTTAATTTAAAAATTTTTTTTATTTAATTAAATATTATTATTTTAAAATTTTTGTTAAAAATTTTTAAAAAACCCAAATTTTTTAAAAAAAATTTTATTTTTAAAATATTTTAATTAATTTTTTAAAAATTTTTAAAAAAATTAAATAAAAATAATAATTTAAAAAAATTAAAAAAATTAAAAAATTTTAATTAAAAATTAAAAAAAAATTTTTTTAAATTTTAAAATATTAAAAATTTTTAAAAAATTAATTAAACAAAATTTAAAATTTTTTTCCATTTTATCTATTGAAATTTTTTGGGATTTAAAGTTATTTTAAAATTTTCCCTTTTCCCTAAAAAAAAAAAATTTTTTTTTTTATTTTTTTAAAAAAAATTTTTTGTTTATTTTTTTTATTTTTTTTTTTTTTTTTTATTAATTTTTAAAATTTTTTAAAAAAAAATCAAAAAAAATTTTAAAATTATCCAATTTTTATAAAATCATTTCTTTATATCTTTTAATATTTATACTAAAAAAATTTAAAAAATAATATAATAAAATATTTAAAAAAAATTTTTCAAATTTTTTTTTTTTTCTTTACTATTTAAAAATATAAAATTTTTAAAAATAATCTAAATTTTTTATAAACATAAATTTTTAAACTATTTTTAAAAAATTATTTTAAAAATTTTTTAAATTATATTTTTTTTTAAAAAAATTTAAAAAAAATTTTTCCCTTTTTTTTTTTTTTTTAAAAATTTAAAAAATTTTTAAAAAATTTTTTTATTTTTTTTTTTTTTTTTTATTTTAATAAAAAAAATTTTTAAAAAAAAAATTTAAAAATAAAATTATAAAATTTTAATTTATAAAATATTTAATTTAAAAAAATTTTTATAATTTTAAAATAATAATAAATATTAAAAAAAAATTAAAAATTTTTTTTTTTTAAATTTTAAATTCATTTTTTGTTTTTTTTTAAAAAAATTTTTAATTTTATAAAAAAAATTTTTTCATAATAATATTTTTAATTATAAAAAAAAATTAATAATCTAAAAATTTTTTATTTAAATAAAATTAAAAAATAAAAATAAAATTTTATATTAAAAAAATTTTTTTTAAAAAAAAAAAATTTTTAAAATATTTTTTTTATCAAAATTTTTATTTTTTTTAAAAATTTTTTTTTTTATAAATAAAATTATATTTTAAATAAAATATAAAAAAATAAAAAAAAAAGTTTTGATTAAAATTTTAATTTTTTTAATTTTTATTTTTTTTTTTTTTTTTTTTATTTAAAAAAATTTTTTATTTATTTAAATTTAAATTTTTCTTTTTAAAAAAAATTTTCTTAAATAATTTTTGTTTTCCCTTTTTAAAATTTATTTTTTTCCTTTTGTTTTAAAAATTTTAAAATTTTATTTAAATTTTAAAAAATTTATAAAATTTTTTAAAAATATAACCCCTTTAAACATTATAAAAATTTTTTAATATTATTTATTTTAAAAATTTTAATAATTATTTTTCATTCAATTATATAATTAAATTTTTAAATTTTTAAAATATAATAATTAAAAAAAATTTTAATAAAATAAAAAATTTTTTTTTTATTTTTTTTTTAAATTTTTAAAAAAATATAAAATATAAAAAAATAAATTTTTTAAAAAATTTATAAAAATAAAAAAATAAAAAATTTTAAAAATTTTATTAAAAAAAAAAAAATTTTTAAAAAATTTTTTTTTTAAAATTTTTTTATTTTTATTTTTAAAATTTTTTTAAAAAAAATTAGAAAATTATTACATTTTACCCTAATAATTGCCAGAATCACAAATGAATGGAAAAAACGTCATTTTGGGGTCTATCTCAAAAGGCTGATATTTCGCTAGATTTTGCCGCTTTTTCGACTTTTGGGATTTTTTTCTTTTACCTTTTTTTTTATTATATTTTGGACACAATTCCGTTATTTCATCATTATTATCATGATTATCATCATTATTATCGTTTATCATATCATTATCATCATTATCATCATTTATCATCATCATTAAACATCCCTTATTCAATTATTATCATCTTATTGCAATTTTTTATCATTATTATTGCATTTTTGCAGTTATAATATATATTTTACATCTATACTAATAACAAATACAATAATATAGTAATAACAATAATAATAACAATAAAACGTTTTATAATCAAATTTTTTATATCATTATTTTAATTAAATATCGTTATTACTGTAATTATTACTGTTAAAAAATAATTTATTTTTTTACAATTTACCCGTAAATAAAAATATGATAATAATAACAATAATGAAAAATTAATAACAATATTATAACAATTCGTATTATTATAATTATACTTATTATTATTATTATTTTATTATTACAGTTATAATATATTTTTTTGGCAAAAATACTAAAAATTAAAGTAATATTTAAAAATAATAATAATAAATAATAATAATAATAATACTAAAATAATAATAATATAAATAATATAATAATGTAATAATGATAATAATGAAATAATAATGATAATATATAATATTAATAATCATCAAATGTTTATCCAAAATTCCTCTTTATTCTCACTTTTATCCATTATTGTCATGATTAATGAATTCGGTAATGTATTATCTTATTTTCCCTAAAAATTGCCAGAATCATCAAATTTAATGGAAAAAACGTCATTTTGGAGTCTACTCTCAAAAGGCTATATTTTCGCTAGATTTTGCCGGGTTTTCGACTTTTTGGGATTTTTTTTTTTTTACCTTTTTTTATTATATATGGACACAATTCCTGTTATTACTCATTATTATCATGATTATCATCTTATTATCGTTTAATCAAACATCATTTTCTCATTATCATCATCATTATCATCATTATTGCAATTATTATTCATCTTATGCAATATTATCATTATTATTGGGAAT
>NW_023652399.1:0-5281 GCF_015228065.2 Penaeus monodon
TTAAAATTTATTTTAATTTTTTTAAAATTTTTTTAAAAATTTAAAACTTTATTTTTTTGGGGCTGGGGTTGGAGCTAGATTTGAAAAATTTTAAATTTTTGTTTTTAGTTTTTTGTTTAAGCCCCTTTTCCTATAAAAATTTTACGATAGTCTTTTTTTAAACTTGTGAATTAAAAAAATTTTCCCTAAAACCCGCCTGCTACCTGGGGTTTTTCTCCAAAAAGCCGTGTCCACATTTAGATCTCTTTTTTCGCCTAGTCTTTAAAGTCACAGATCCTACAACATCCCCTTTAAAGAAAAAGAAATCTAGTAATCGGATTCAGTTCTCATATCCCCAATTATATTTCAATGGTAGTATTATTAAAAAAATATATTAATGGTGTGTGTCTGTATTTGGGGACATCACACATATACATTACCTATATATATTTTAAAATATTATAAATAAATATATTATATAATTTTATATAATAATTTTATATATATTTATAATGTGTGTGTGGTGTTGTGTGTGGGTGGGTGTGGTGTGTGTGTGTGGTTGTGTGTGGTTTGTATTGTGTGTGAGCATGACATGACACACCACACACACACACACCACACCCCAAAACACACACACACACACCCACCACAACCCACACAAATATATTATTTTTATATATATATATTATATTTTAATATATATATTATAAATATATTATATATATAGTTAAAAATGTTTATGTAGTAGTATTATTTATGTTATATTTTTAAAGTATATAAATATATATGTTTTTATTATATATATAATATTAAAAAATATATATATATTATATATTTTATATATTATATATATATAATATTAAAATTTATATATATATGTATGTTGTATATGTTATTGTGTTATATAAAAGTATAAATGTTTTAGTATATAATTTCAAACTAATAAATATATATATATATATTAATATAATATAATATAATATATATATAAATTTACAAATATATAATGCAAATTTTGGGGGGCTTCCAAAAACGGTCATGTGCCCGTTGCTGCAGTGCAGTCCCTTATGGCAAAACTAGGGGAGCCACCCAAAAAACAACCGCCGGATAAATTAAACAAAAAAAAAAAAAAACAAAAATCTTAAAAAAAAAAAAAATAAAAAAAATAATAATAAAAAAATTTTATTAAAAAATTATAAAAAAACAAACATTGAAAAAAAAAAAATAAAAAAAAATAAAAAACATAAAAACTTAAATAAAAAAATAAATATATATATAAAGGTAATAAGATAATCATAAAAATAAAAAAAACCTAAATACAAATCAAAACATAAAAGGAAAAATACATAATATATATATATATATATATAGCTATATATATATACATTATCATTATATATATATATATATATTATATATATATATATATATTAGATATATATTAGATATATTATATATATATAACATACTATCTTATAATATATATAATATATCTATATATATATATCTATATATTCGATATATCTATATATATAATATATACATATGTATTATATATATATATATATATATATCTCTATATATATATCCATGTATAATATATATATATATCTATATATGTCTATAATATATATATCTATCTATCATACATATATCTCTATCTCTCTATCTATATATTCTATTATTATATCTTATCTATCTCTATCTCTATCTATACTTTATATATATATCTATTCATATAGCTATATATATATATATCTTACTATAGATATATGTATACTCTATCTCTCTATATATCTATCTATCTATATCTCTATCTCTTATATCTATATCTCTATCTATGTATATCTCTAATTCAATATCTATTCTATCTCGCTCTATATCATCTATATAATAATATAGCTGTATCTATATATATATATCTATCTCTCGTAGATATATATATATATATATCTATATCTATATGTCTACTATCTCTATCTATACTATATATATATTCTATATCATATATATCTATCCTATACTATATATTATATATATAGATATAATCATATCTTATCTGATCACTGTCTAATGTGTTTATATATCTATATATCTAAGTTATAATAGTATCTCTACTATATCATATAATTATTATATATATATATATATATCTATCTCTATATCCTATATTTCTATATCTCTATATATATAGCTATATCATATATATTATATCTATCTATATATATATATATTAATCTATATATATATATCTATATATACATATATATTATCTATATATATTATATATATATATATGTATACTGCTATATATGGTATTTTTTTTTTTTTTGTCTTAATATATATCACAAGGCAGGATTGTGTTATATAGGGTGGACTCCCATAGGCTTTGACCATACACGGACTGACTACATGCAGCATCGTGCCTCATTACCGTAATCTTGGGACGACTACCCAAAATGCATATATATATATATGCATATATATATATATATATCTTTTTACATATATCTTTATATATAATAATATATATACTCTATATAAATAATATATATATATAGATGTTTTGTATATATATACATAAATACATATATTACCTTTTATATATACACATATATCATATACATACTTACATAGATAATCTAATATATATATAGTCTCTATATATAATATATATATATATATATATATGTCTATATAATATTATATATATATATTATATATATATACATAACCATATATATATATATACATCATATCTATATATATATATATATTCTGTGTGTTGTGTGTTTGTGTGTGTGTGTGTGTGTTGTGTGTGTGTGGTGTGGGTGTGTGTGTGTGTGTGGTGTGTTCATGCATCATGCCATCACACACACATCCACACCACCACACCCACACCGCACACGCACCACACACCACCCACACCACCACCACACCCCACACATATATATAATATATATATAATATATATATATATATATATATCTATATATATATAATATATATATATATATAATATATATTATATAGGTATATGGTATATGTGTGTCTGTACACACATACAGACACCACACATATAATATAACATATTTATTATCTATACGTACCATTGCCACATATGATTAAGGATAATGAGAACTGAATCCGACTTACTGCATTTTCTTTTGCATTAAATGGCTGTTGTAGGACTTCTGTGACGTTAGAAGACTAGGCGACGAACAGAAGATACTAAATGATGGACAACGTGCTCTATGGCGAGATAAACCCCAGGGTAGCATGCAGGAAATAGGGATAAGTTTTCTTAATTCACAATGTTTCGAAAGACTATCGTGAAATTTTTATATGGCAATCGAAGGAGTGGCTTCAGTAACAATAAACAACAACAGGTCATTTAAAGATTATCAGTCTTGCCTCCCAACTGAGCCAGTGTGAAGAACTAGAGCATCTTCTATGACGATGTTCATTTAGCCAGCGAAGAGTAAAAATCCATTTCATACTAATTATTGGAGATTTTAATGCCAAAATAGGTAAAAGAGACGTATGAAAACCGTAGCAGCGAATCAGGGATAGGCACAGGAAAATTAAGCCTCGCATCAGTCTAGGCTTGACGCATTCGCAGACTCAGTCGCATACTAAGAGGCTCCTCGCCATTATGTCTAAAAGCAATGTCTTTAACTAATGCGGTCCTCCCAGTTATGACGTATGGACCATAAACATGAACTACGACCAAATTACTGGAGAGGAAACTTATAACGCCCAGCGAGGGATGAAAAGGCTGGGAATTAGCCTAAGAGATCGGCTGACGTCTGGCAAAGTGGATTGATTCCGGCTAATAGTAAAGATGATATATACATTACATCCGACATAGAACACACCACACACACACACACACACACCCACTACACATACACCCATATATTATAATTTATATAGATATAGATATAATATATATATTATAATATATAATATCTATATATATACTATATATTAGATCATATATACATATATATATATATGTATAATATATATATATTATATATACTATATATATATATAATATATATATATATATATAATACTATATTATTATGGTCTTCTTCTTTCTTTTTTTACGTAGATTCATGTCTGAGCCGCCGTGGTCACAGAATGTATTTTTCATGCTGGGATGCTCTTGGAGTGGAGTACGTGTAGTTCCCCAGTTCCTTTTCACGGAGAGTGCCGTGTACCTTTTTAGTTAATCATTCCTCCATTTATCCGGGCTTGGGACAAGCACTTGACTTGGGCTGGCTGGCACCCAGTGCTAGTATGCAATCAAGGATATATGTATATATATCTATATATATATATATATATAGATATATATATATATATATATATATATATATATATATACTATATTATATATATATATTTATGATATATATATATATATTATATATATATATTTATATATATACATATACATGCATATATATATAATATATATATATCTATCATATATATATATATATCTATATGATATCTATATATATATCTATTAATCATATATATATATATAATATATATATATTATCTATATATATATATATATATATATATATATATATCTATATGGTATGTATATAATATATATATATATTATATATATCATATATATATATATATATATATATATATATATATATGTGTTGTGTGTGTGTGTGTGTTTGCGTGTATGTGTGTGTTTATATATTCATCCATATGTGTGTGTGTGTGTGTGTGTGTGTTTGTGTGTGTGTATGTTTGCGTGTATGTGTGTGTTTATATATTCATCCATATGTGTGTCCTCATATATACATTGAATTTTTGCGTGTGTGTCTGTGTGTGTGCGTGTGTGTGTGTGTGTGTGTGTGTGTGTGTGTGTGTGTGTGTATCTGTGCGTGCGTGCGTGCGTGTGTGTGCGTGTAAGTGTCTGTGTGTGTGTGTGTGTGTGTGTGTGTGTGTGTGTGTGTGTGTGTGTGTGTGTGTGTGTGTGTGTGTGTGTGTGTGAGAGAGAGAGAGAGAGAGAGAGAGACAGACAGAGAGAGAGAGAGAGAAATGTGCGAGTGAGTGTTAGTGTGTGTATGCGCGTGTGTGTGTTTGTGCTTGAGACAGAGAGAGAGAGAGAGAGAGAGAGAGAGAGAGAGAGAGAGAGAGAGAGAGAGAGAGAAAATGTGCGAGTGAGTGTTAGTGTGTGTATGCGCGTGTGTGTGTTTGTGCTTGAGACAGAGAGAGAGAGAGAGAGAGAGAGAGAGAGAGAGAGAGAGAGAGAGAGAGAGAG
>NW_023652400.1:0-31074 GCF_015228065.2 Penaeus monodon
AAACCCCCCCCCGGGAAACCGGGGGAGGATGTTTTGGGGAGAAGAAAATTTGAAGCGGATTGTGGAAAAGGGGAAAGTTTATGTCCGAATGTTGGAGTTTTTTGTAGTTAGAATAGGGGAACCAGCGAGAAAAACCATCGCGGCGGATTTTTCAAAAAACCAAAACCCAATAAAAAAAAATTGAAAGACGAAACGTGAGCGGGGAAGACAGAAAGGGAATTTCACCCTGTTACTCAGAGTATTCATGATTATTTTTTAAATTTTAAAATTCTTACCCCTTCAAGTATCAGAAGCCAAATTTATTTTTAATGTGAAACAAAAAAAGATCACAGAACCCCAAAATTTTTTTTATTACAAATGAAGAATTGAAAGTTAGTGTTCATAAAACCGAGTATGATCGATTTTATTAGATAAAAAATATAAAAAGGAACTTTTAAACTATTTCCCTTTAAGACTTTTTATTGAGAACATTAATAGACACACTTAAAAAAAAAAAATTTTGTTTTGCTGGCGGACTTGAAAATTAAAACCCTCCTAAAATAATTAAAAAGAGGAGAGCCCCAATGTCGTTCATTTTGTCGAATATATATACACTTTAGCAAAATACCTGGCCACTAAAAAACTGTTCTCGAAACCAAGTACTAAATCGAAGGGCTTAGTTCATCGTTAGCCAATTAGAGTCCAACACAAAAAAAATAGAGGAACCCCGGTCTAGAGCGCCTCCCGTTTAACCGCGCAGCAACTGCCCAAAAAAGTAAAAACCAACAAATTATACACCTTTGTCAAAGGAATACAGGAGGCAAATGTGTACTTAAAAATGATAAAATTCTAATTCTTTATTAATGGAAGCAATACCGCTTTTTATTTCGAAAATAGTAAAATCATTCTAAATGAAAGAAAATTTTGACCATACCCTTTTAAAAGCCTTTTTTTTCATAATTCAAATTCCTCTTAACGCGGGGACTTCACTTGGTGATCAAAATAGGGGTTATGTGAAATAACTTAATGATTTTGTAATTTGAGTAAGTATTTTTTATCAAAGTCCATAGTGCAAGCCAGGAATGAAGGTGCCTTTAAAAGTAAATGGCTATGGTCGCCCATCCAATCCGATACGAAAAGTATTAGTTTATTTCTTTATTTACCCCCCTGGCTAACTGCACGGGCTGGGAAAGGGGTGTGGTACATTTGATGTGGAATAAAAAAAGGGTATTACATTTAAATTTTTGGGCTAAAACTTTTTTATGATAAGTACTTATAAATTAAAGAAAGGAAAAATTTACCAGTCTTTTATCTACTCTCGCCACGCCGGCGTACAGTTTGGGCGTGGAAAGGCACTTCTTTTGTATCCCTCATGTGATTACTTTCCAAATTTTAGGATTATATAAGAATTTTAAGACTAGAGGAATGAAATAGTTACATGTTCTCATACCTCTCTGGGGGTCTAAAAAGGCGTACACGGGCCCTCTAGATTAAGTACAAGTGTTCGCTTATTTTCTCATTAACATTTTACACTTAGTTTCTTCGACATTACAAATGACTGAGCTCCAATACAATCTATACCAAGCCTGATTCTTCGGTCAAAATACAACTCCCTGTTTTTTTTTATATAAACCTGGGTAAATGAATTTTGCGCAAACCGGTCATATGCTTTATGTACAGTTTTCAGGGCTTGAAAAATTAATCAACTCAGTAAATCCTCTTAAAGGAAGCTTTAATACTGTATAAAACCGGAAATAGGTCCCCCAAGATCTATATCCCCTTTTGCTTGTCAATGTGACTTTGCCAGGCGATCAGCTGATCTGCTGGGGTTTCCAAACATGCGGGGAAATCCACACAAAAGTATACATGGCCCGTTTTTTTGCACGATACACGTTTATCCTGATTCTTGCGATATTAACCCACCTTTGTTCGAGCCGGGAGCACTCTGTGAATCACAAATATCCCCGACCTTGTTTCAATAAAAAATTGGGTGGCCATGAGTATTCCTCCAAAACTAAATTTTGCGCATGCTAGCCCAGTCGTGAACCCTCCTACAAACCGGGCCCTTCAAGATTTTGTTTTTATATAAAAACAAAGCACATCTTGTCTAACCCCAACTGAAAGGCCCCGTCGTGAAAGAAAATCATATGCATTGATGGGTTTTAAAGATGCTCTTTAAAATTGAAGTGCTACGCTTAAGTATCAGGGGGACACTGTCTTTTTTGGGGCAGTCGTATAATAACCTTAGGCCCGACTTTTTCCCCACGGTGGTACGAACTCCTGTAGGGTCTTAGTTATGGGTATGTTCACTGAGATAATTTTTACATGTTATTTGTATCCAGGGATTTGAGTATAAAGGGTTTGTATGCAAGTTAGCTTTTCTGTTCTGTGTTTTTTTGCCCCTTGGGAAACTCTGTAAATAAGGGATTCATATTTTTTGCCCCAAAATGTGGTATTATATAAATTTTTTTCGAAAAAAGAGGGTAAGTTTAGTTGGGTTTCTCTATCAAAAATTCTTTTTGTTCAGGGCCCAAAAAAATGATCCTCTTCCATTTTGTATATTTTCTAAACTAGTCAACTCTGTTTCCTTGAAAACACTAGTCAAGGTATGAAAATCTAGAATGACCGTTGTATGACAGAAAAAGATCTTGCAATATTGCCCTTGTACCAGGCTTGCCAAAAAGGCCAAGTGGCTTCACCGCTCCCACCCTTTTTCTTCAGGTTTAAATAACTCTGCATCTTGACAATCCCCCCAAGGTATTTGATTGATGGCAGAGATCTAGTCAGTGCACTTATTGAAACCTGGCAGAGGGATTGTCTTGGGTTAAAAAACCTTTTTTTTTTCAGTCGAGATTATCCCACACCAATCCCCTCGCTGAGAGTTATCTGAATCTTTTGTATTTTTTCCTCGGAGAGGTTTTAATGAAATATCATCGGCATAGAAAAATAATAGAGTCATTGCCCAAAGGGGTATTCGTAGTAATCTGTGCTTTAAGAGTTAAATGCATGGGCTAAGAAACCCTCCCAAAGGGTGCCGAGTTCAAAGCTTTTGTATGAGTTCTTAATGCCCCTGTAGAAAACCTGACCCGCCCCCGATTCAATAGAACATTTGAACCCCATCTTAACATTTTTCCCTGAATAAAAAAAGTAGTAGTTGCTCAAGAATTATTTCTCTGTTTGCAATAAAAAAGGCAGTTTTAAGATCAAAAAATAGGGTTTTTGCATGCCGGGTTTTTGTGTTTTTTAATTATTCTGCAAAAACGTGCGACTGCTACGCCCGGGGAAAAAATCCTACAGTCTGGGGGATAACTTAGCATTTAGCGATACATAAAGGGCCTGTTCGTTTTCCTCTAAAGTACTTTGCACGACAGGGGGGTCAAAAAGGGGCCGATTTGTCAGTATTGGGTTAGGTATGGGAATGTTTAAATTTTTAGTCCGGGTGGGATGTTTCCTTGGGGGATGGGCTTAGTTATCAGGTGAAAAAAGGGTTTTGCCTTTACCTGAGCAATGTGCGAAGGACGCTGAAAAGAATGCCATCTTCGCCAGGGCGGTTTCCCTTACCTTTCGGGGGGGCTTACTTGTTCCCATCGGTTATTTCGGAAAAGCGGGGGGTTTTCTTTCATGGAGGTCTAAATCATGCCAGGCTGCCGAGGAAAAATAAAAAAACATCTTTTCAAAAAAAA
This sequence comes from Penaeus monodon, assembly GCF_015228065.2. Lineage (NCBI taxonomy): Eukaryota > Metazoa > Arthropoda > Malacostraca > Decapoda > Penaeidae > Penaeus > Penaeus monodon. The sequence goes on from NW_023652400.1 coordinate 3,663, forward strand.
AGATTTGTTCTGGATCATACCACCAAGTCCCTACAGTTTCAATGACAGGGCCTCGATAGTGTCACAGTGTTTTGTGTTTCATATCATCATTTTATCAATCACACAGCAGCATTATCATATCATCACCCTATATCATTATCATCATCACATATCATATCATCTTCACATCATTCATCTTCATCATCATCATCATCGCCACATCTCATCATCATCATCATCATACATCATCATCTTCATTATATCATCTTTATCATATCTCATCATCATCATCATCATCTCATCACACTTCAACATCATACATCATCTTCTCACATATCATCGTCTCATCATCACTTCATCATCATCATCTTCACATCATCATCATCACTTCACATATATATCCATCATCATCATCACGCCCCTCAAAATCATCATCATCATCTTCATACATCTCATCATCATCATCTTCATATCATCTCTTCACATCATCATCTTATCATCCTCATCTCATATTTTATCATCATCATCATTCCCTCTCATCATCATCATCATCATCATGTCATCACACATCACATTTGTCGTAAAAATAATCAGAAGAAGAAAGGAAAAAAACAAACAAAAAAATAAATAAAGAGAGAAAATATAAACCATGAAATTTGAGAGATTTTGTTTGTTGTGTAGCGTGTTTCATTTTGCTGTTGCAGAGGACACCCAAAAAAACGTATTTTTTTGTTTCTTTTCATCTATGTATTCTGAATCAGGGAATCAAAATATATTGTTTAATTTGTCCACTTAACTTTTAACATTTTTTTTGAAAAAGCAAGAAAATGCAAAAAGTAATTTCAAAACACGTACAACGCTAAAAACTCCCACACCACCACCATACAACATACCACACACGATATAATATATATAATATATATATATATAATATATATATTATTATATTATATAATATATATTTGGGGGGCGCGGTGCCCCAATGGTTAACGTCGGTCTCAAAATGTCACGCGGTAATCTGAGTTCGAGGGTTCAGTCATCGGGCCCGGGGGGTTGTTTCCCCTTCGGCAAGGAACCACCCCCGTTTCTGCCTACCACTGGGTGGCCAAGCAGCCCCGTCATGCCGGGGAAAAAAGATGGTACCGATAAAAAAACCGGGGGGAAGGAATTGGAAACCCCGCTCTAAATTCCAAGAAAAAAATCAGGAACCCATGATCGCCAAGGCCAGGTGGCCCCAATGGTTAAAGCGTCGGACCAAGCTGCCACGACGGCAATCGAGTTCGGGGTTGAGTACGGCCGGCGCGTTTTTTCCCTTTGGGGAAGGAACTTTACCTCGATTTCCTCTACCCCTGGGGGGCCAAGCCACCCAAGTCATGTGGCCAAACCCGGGTAAAAAAAGAGAATGATTACCTAAAAATTTAAAACCGCACTCTCCGTGGAAAGGAATGGGGACCCTACCCGTACCACTCCAAACATCCAACATGAAAAATACAATTAATATCATGCTGGCCACGGCGTCAACTGAACCTACCCTTAAAAGAAGAAAATATATATATAATATATATATATTATATATATAAAATTTTATATTATATATAATGTATATATATATAATAATAAATATATATATATATAATATATATATAATTTTTAAATGTATATATATATTTATATTACATTATATTTTATATAAAATATATATAAATTAAAATATATAATATATATTTATATATATGTTTGTGTGTGTGTGTGTGTGTGCGTTTGTGTGCGTGTTATGTGTGTTTTCTTTGTGTTTTGGTGTGGGGTGGTGGGGGTTTTGTACACATATATTCTCACACCCACACACCACAATGCACACACACACCCCCACACACACACACAAAACAAAAACCCACCACACACACACACCCCAACATTAGTGTATATATTATATATATATATTTATATATATATAATATAATATATTATATACACACACACACACACACACACACACACACAACACATGTTATATATATATAATATAATATATATAATTATTATATATATATATTATATAATAATTGTTTCCCACACACACCACACACACAACACACACCACACACCACCACAACACCCCAAAAACCCCACCCCAAAATATTAATATATATTTTAATTATATATAATTTTATATATATATAATTATTTTTAATATATATATATATGGTGGTGTATATATATATTTTTAAAATTATTATATATTATATATAAATATATATAATTATATGTATGTATTTTAATAATAAAATGTATAATAAAAGTAAAAATCAATATTTATATATATATATATAATATATTTTATATAATTATATATAATATATATAATATAACACAAACACCATAACACACACACACACCCCACACACACACACACCCACCCCAAAAACCCATTTTAATATTTTATATATATATAATTATATTAAAATTATATATTATGCTCACACCCCCCAAACACCCCCAAACAACAACACCCCAACACACCCACACACCCCCACACACACACACACCCACACCCCCAAACACACACACACACACCACACACCAACACCCCACACACCCAACAAAAAAAACCCAAACAAAACACATATAATATTTTTAAAATTTTAAAATTATTATATATAAATTTTATATAAAATTAATATATATATAGCCGCGGTGGCGAATGGTTAGAGCGTCGGACTCAAGACGTCACGACGGAAATCTGAGTTCGAGGGTTGAGTCACCAGCCGGCGCGTTTTTTCCCCTTTGGGGAAAGGAAACTTCACCTCGATTGCCTCCCTGCCAGGGTGGCCAAGCCAGCCCAAGTCAGTGGGGGTAATAGAGAGGTGATCTATAAAAAAAAAAAAAAAAAAAAAACACGCGGGCGCAAGGAAATGGCAAACCACCGCTCAATTTTCCAAGAAAAAACATGGAAGCCATGTCCCCAAGGCCGCGGTGGCCGAATGGTTGAGCGTCGGCTCAAAAACTGTCACGACAGCAATCTGAGTTCGAGCCCCGGGCCCGGCGGTTTTTCCCCTTTGGGGCGGAATTCCCCTCGATTGCCTCCCTACCATGGGGGGCCCAAAGCCGCCCAAGTCAGTGCTGGCCCCAAGCCCGATAAAATAAAAGGAAGTTACCTAAAAAGGTAACCCGGCACTCCCCGGGGAAAGGAACGGGGACCCTACACGACTCATCCAAGAGCATCAAAAATGAAAAAAAAAAATTTAATATCATGCTGTGACCACGGGGGCTAGACATGAACCTACCGTTAAAAAAAAATTTATATATAAAATGTGTTTATAATTGTATTATATTTTAATATACAATATAATATAATATATATATATATATATATAATAATATATAATATATATATATGTTGTATACCCACACCACACACCACCACCACACAACACCCCACACACAACACACACACAACCACGCACACCAACCACCAACCGACCCTGGGCCAATATCACAATATCAGAAAAAAAAGTTTTAATGACTGAATCAGTTTCTAAAAAGAACGAAACCCTTTTTTTCAACCAAATACCGGATATCTTTTGTACCTATTTTTTGGGGTTTTTTTTCCAATTTAGGTCAGTTAAAGATCGGGATATGGTAATGATGGGGGATTTTGCTTTTTTTACGTAACTACGGAAAAAACATTTTTATACTTAATCTAAAGTATATATGCACTATCTTTAACCAAAAAAAACAGCCCCAAGAAGAAAAAAACACAAAGAACAGAGATTTTAAAAAGAAAGTATGGAAAACAAACGAAAGAACAACTTGATTTGGGAGTGATTTTTTTTGCAGGGAAAAGAAGGGGCTTTGGACTCCGGGCTCTATATTTCAAGATTTTTTTAGACGCCCCCTTAACCCGGAATGGCCCATTTCGATCCTTAGTTTTCCCTCCAAGAGATTTTATCTCCCTATTTTCTTTTCGCCGCAAGGTTTTTTGGAGGGGAAAGAGAGAGAGAAGATAGGGGGAAAGGAGAGGAAAGGGGGGAGGAAGAGGAAAGGAAAAGGAAAAGGGGGAAAAGGGGAAAAAGAAAGGGGAAAAGGGAGAGGAAGAGGAAACAAGGAAAAAAAGGGGAAAAGTAAGAGAGAGGGGGGGGGAGGGAGAGAGAGGAGGGAGAGGAGAAAGGGGAGAGGGGGAGAGAGAGAGAGAAACCTAAAAAAACGGTGATGATATTTTACCCCCCCCCCCCACCACACACTCAAAATAAACACACGCGGGGAAAATGGCCCCAAGAATGAGGAAAAGGTTTTCCAGAGGGCCCCCGATAAGACACTTTAAAAAGCGGTATATATGGTGAACTTTTAGGCCCTTTCAACCAAAAGTTTTTAAACCCAAAAAATCCAAAAGTTTTTTCTTTTATCTTGGAAAATAAGCTTCAAACTTTTTTTTTGTTTCATATTTTATAAAAAAAAATACATCCCTACAAAAAACTCTTTTTTACAAAAGTAAAAGGGTCTTCATAAATGTAAAAAAACTAAGGATTTCGATGACCCCTTTTCACCTCTCTTATTTTTTTCATAATGTGATCAACTTTTGGGATTTGCCTTACTGCTTATTTTGTATTGGTACCCTGTTTCAGTGGTTGTAATAATTTTTGATAAATGTCATATTTTTCCTTTCTTGTTTTTGGGGTTTTTCTGCGTAGCTAGAAAACTTTGTTGTAACGTGGAAACCAATCGAAGCCAAAGACACCAGCCCGCAGTACCCGAAAAAAAAAACTATAACAATGGTTAATTTTAATCAAAATTAAAAACCTTTCATCTTTTATCACAGCCCCATATTTTTTTCCGCACAAATTAATGCTACAACGAATTTCAAAAAATATTTTTCCGGGGCGGGGACCAATGATTATGGCCCCAGCTGTCAAACGGCCACCAAGTTGGGAAAAAAAACAATGATTTTGAGTAAGACGCAGAAGCTCATTTTCATGTCTCGCAAAAAATATTAATTTGTCTTTTTTCACGAATTTTTCAAAGGTTTTTGAATTAAAACCGCCCCCCGTACAAAAACGTTTCAAAACTGTTATTTTATTTCCATGAATAAACAAAAGAAAAAGGCCCAAGTTTCAAAAAAATTTGTATTTCCCGAAAGGGCGGGGTCTCAGAGCGCTCCAAAATTATGTTTTATTACCACGCAAATTCGGATACGTTTTTATCCATGGCTAGTCCCCCTTTCTCTTTAGTTTGAACTGACTAAAAAAGAATTCAAGGGGTGTCATTCTAAGATTTTTCCCATACATAGATAGCCAAACAACACACACACAAAAACCCCCAACACCAAACACACCAAAACACAACACACAACACACCCCCACACACCCACCAACCACACACACACAAAACAACCTCCAGAGAGAGACTGGATAGACTGATAGGGAGATAGATAGGAGAAAAAGACGACAACAGACAAAATCAGAAGAAGGCAGACAGACGACACAGACAGACAGCATAAGACGGAAAGATATGTATATGTGTTTCGTGTATACACGTTACACAGTCTCTGGGGTGACCATCGACATGCGCCCAATAGGTCAGACACCATGATATTTGGGATTGCTGATTTTGCAAAGCCGCAAAAACCCATGCCTTTTCATGTTTTTTCGAAGGAAAAATTTTAAGATAGAGCATTCGAGGGGACACGAGGAAAGTAATTTTTTTTGGAAATTAAATAGATTATAAACGACAGAGGGGTTTATAATATATATAATATATATTATATATATATATATATATTATATATATATATATATATATATATATATATATATATATATGGAATATATATATAATTAAAAATATATAATTATATATAATATTCCATATATATATATATAATTATATATATTATATATTATATATATTAAAAAATATAATTATATATATATAAATTATATATTTCAAAGATGGACAGAAAGTTAATAGATGGATGTATAAATGGAAGATGAATAGAACAGATAGTGATAAAAGATAGATGGATGGGTGCATAGATAATTAATAAATAGGTAATGGATTAAGGTCAAAGCCACTGGCTGAAAAGGGGAAATTACGTAATCAAGGTAAACGAGACAAAATTAATAGTAATAAAAAAAAAGCTAAAAGCTTTTTCGGTTCGAGCACTTTCACTGGTCTCAAAGCACAATATGAACTTTTAAAAATTCTTTGCCCGTTCTTTTTATATTACTATTGCATAAAAATCAACTGTAGGAATTTATGTGGTACTTTCGTGTGGGGTGGGATGAGGTGTTTAGTAGTGAGGAGTGGGAGGGGGAGAGTGATGAGTAATGAGTGAGTGAGTGGTGAGAGAGTGAGTATGGTGGTGGTCTCAGTCAGTCAGTCGTCAGCAGTCATCAGTCAGTCAGCGTGAGTCAGTGGTGAGTCAGTGATGAGCAAGTGAGTAATTGAGGAGTGAGTGTTTGAGTGATAGTGAGTGAGTGAGAAAGTGGTGTTGAGTGATTGAGTGAAATTGAGTGAGTGAGTGGGGAAAGGAATGAGTGGTGATTGAGGAGTGAGAGAGTGAGTTTGTGAGTGAGTGAGGAGTATGGGGAAAGAGGATGAGTGAGTGAGGAATGAGTGAGTGAGTGAGTAGTGAGTGAGTGATATTGAGTGATGAGTGGGAGTAATGAGTGAGTGAGGGAGAAAGGGGTGAGTGTTGAGGAGTGAGTAATGAGTGATGAAAAGGGGAGTATGATTAAAGTGAGGAGGGAGTAAGTGAGTGATGAGTGAGGATTGAGTGAGTGATGTTGTGGTGTTGTGTGTGGTGTGTGTTTGTGTTTGTGTGGTGTTTTGTTTGTGTGTGTGTGTTGTGTGTCCAGCGCGCGTATGTTACGTGTGCGTGCGGGTGAGTGTCGTTCGAATGCGGGTACTTTTGGTGTGATGTGTGTGTGTGTTTTTGTGTTTGGTGTGTATGAAAAAAGACGGGTTTTATGTAAAGTTTATAAGGGTGGTGTAACGAAGAAGACTGTGCTTACTTTTAAGCATAGTTGTGAAAAGGGGGTACTGATAGGGAAATTTCGGTAATTTTCATAAACAGACTTCATCAGCACAAATCATTTAAACATGGTGGGTCCCCATTCTTTGTGATTTCAAATGTACTTTTAATAAAACTAAAGAAATACTGAAGTGAAATCGAACAAGGGACATAAAACAGTGAATTCTGTAATCTACTGATAGTTTGTTTCAGCGTACATAAACACGGGCCCTGTCTCATTTAGGTCTGTAGCAGATTCTCGAAGTTTAAGGCTTTTTTCTGTAACGTTTCCGAAAACTTTAACACTATATACACATGTCCCCTTTACGCGCACATTATTGGAACCTGTTGAAACGTCTTTTCGGTTTGTATCTGTCTGTCTGCCTCTACCTTGATATAATGTTATACACTTCGGCTAACCAATCAGAGCGCCATATTTTCAGATATATTTAACGTAGTTTAGATAGGGTTTTATATTTTCATTAATTAGGAATCGTTTTGGGAAGTTTCCTGATACAAAATTCTATTATAAAGGTGCATAGAAAATTTATGTGCCTTTTTATCAGTACATCTTATTTAAAAGTTCTTTCGAAACAGGGCAAAATTTTAAGTCAGTCATGACGGTCGCTGCAATGAGAGGGTAAGAATTCCGTGTACGGTCCATATAACATGGTATTGACTTCGGTGGGACGAATGTCTTCAAAATTATTCTATACTTCAACAAAATATCAAGAAAAGGCTTTGTTGATATGTCAAACAATTTGTCAAGTAAATGCCCGTGATCGTTGGAATTATCCTGTTGACTGGTTAGTCAGGTACTTTTTCCATTTTTAAATTTTAAGGTTCCACAATTTATGCTTGTAATTTTAAAAAGCATACCACTATATTAAGTACTTTAATAGTTTTCAATTGACTTTTTATGCGAAATTGGAAATATAGCTATTTCCTTTTTCTTAAAAAAATTTGTATGTCAGTACAAACTTCGATGATAATCGTGTTTTGCGGCGACCTTGATACAACATCAAACAATGTATCAGTGGTAGAGGTTTGGGGATGCTGCAAGAAATGCCTTTAATTTCGCTATTTATTAAATTAAGTGTAAAACAGAAACTTGAAGGGAAAAAAGGGAAACTTGAAAACTTGTATATTCAGTTTTTAAAAAAAGTGGAAAAAAAAAACCCCAAACCAGCTGCTTTATTTTAAAATTTTAAAAAAAAAAAGACAAAAGGTCAAAAAACATGATCTAACTTTATTAAAATTATAGAGATCGTAAAAAACAAGTTTTCGTCACTGACGAACCGGTGTTGTGAGAAGGTTTCCCCCCCCCAAGATTTTTGGGGGAAAAAATTTGGATAGATATTTCTTACATAGATAAGGGCTATTTTGTTATGTAGGTTATAAAATTATTCGTTTAATTCTAATCTTCGCAACAGGGAGGATGATACAGTTTCGCCCCTTACGTCAAAAATCGTTGCGGTTTTTGAATTCGGTAATCTGAAATTTTAACGTGAGTTGCGGTCCTTTATCCGAGAATTTCCCATGCGTCGTTACGCTAAATAAATAGCAATCAACATGAGTTATTAAGTGTTCAAGCAACATTAGCGCATCTATTTTTTGTATTGTTTTTATTTTAAAGATGCGAAGATGGAATCACGCTATTAGTATTAAGTTGTTTTTTGTAAAACCCTGTTTATATATTATATATATAATTATTATATATATATATATTATATAAATAATGTAAATTTATTGCGTGTGCGTGGGTGGCTGTGTGTGTGTGTGTGTGGGTTTGGTTGTGTGTGTTTGGTGTGTGTGTGTTAGTATGTGTGTGTGGTGTGGGTGTGGTGTGTGTGGTTTTGTGTGAGTGCGTGCAGTGGTGTGCACGTGCACAGTGCTGTGTTTGTTGTGTATTTTTTGTAAATTTTATTTTAAACTTTTTCTAAAACTATAAATTTTTTAAAAAGAATTTCTATCCTGGACTTAATTTGACTTTTTTTCTGTTATTTTAAAAAAGAATCGCCGAAAGTCCTCTCATTAAAAAAGTGCACGTTAAAACAAAACTGCCTCTCCCCCCCCCCTTTCCCCCCCAAAAAATATAGTGTATATATATAATATATATATTATTTAATATATAATATATAAAATAATATATATATTTTAATATATATAATATATATATATAAATATGCACTTATTTGAAAACCGTATTTGTTTTTGGATCGCTCCTCGTTCCGCCCTTAAGCCTTTGCGGAAACCCTGAAGGCGTGTTGCTTGAGGCAGTTAACTTGTAATTTAAATTGTTTGCTTTATCCTCTACTCAGATTAAAATATTTCTTTTTTTTTTCTCCTCTTTTCTTTCTTTCTTTTTTTTCTTTTTCTTTCTTTTTTTCAAAAATTTTGCAAGGGGTATCCGAGGTTATCCCTTGCGCAGGTGTGTCGTTACACCTGGGGCAGTATTTAAAAAAAAGTCATAGAATTTTCTTCGACAGATTTAAAAGGGTGCCTAAAAAAAGCCCATTAAATCAAAAACCGTCGTAGATTTTATCTGTGAGTTATTAAACAATGTTCTTTGTGATTTCGTCTTTGAGCCGCGTCTTGCCCCTTTCAAAGTGATATAGTATTCACATTTTAAATGCCTATGGAGGGGCTTTAACCCGACGGAACCCTGTGTCCTCCCTCGTTCCCCCCCCATTTCCTGCAGCTGATACCCAACCCACGTGCCCGGGTTTTGACGCCCGTTTGTCCTGAGGATGACCCAGTTTTATCGTTCGTGTCCCCCCCGGACTAAAAGGGTTAGTCCAGCCTTCGCCCCACGGGGCTGGTTGGCCGACCCGCGACCCCTGTCAGCGTTTACCCAAGACACGCCTCGTGTTTCCCCTCACTGTGTTGAATCTTCATTAAAAAGAGTCAAGCCGTTATACCACTGTCCTCCCAAACCCAAATCAAAAACCATTGTTTAGGGCCCTATAGCCTTTTACAATCCCCTGTGAAAAAATTTAAATTCATCATGAGCTAAAACCTTTTAGTGAATTACAAGCATATACCAAAAAAAAATTTACAGATCAACACTATTTTTACATTTTTATTTAATACTTTTTTTTATGACTTGCCCCTGAAACGCAGGGGGGATTTTTGTATTTCTCTAAGGAAAGCTGCAAAAAAATAAAAGAAACGTAAATTAACTTTTTGGCAATGGGTAAAATAGGGGCATAAAGTTTATATTAAAATACTGTGGGGTTTTACGGTATCTTAAACTGTAAAAATCGCATTTTACTGTCACGTCGCGTCTCAAAAAGACTATTTAAAGGCATTTTTACGCCTGGGGAAATACCTTCAGACCTGTTAAACTTGGGCCTGTCGAACACACACACACAAAAAACAACATAAACAAACACAAAAACACACAAAACCCACACACCAAACACCACACAACACCCCAACACAACACCACCCCTACACTACAACGCACCCCACACAACGCGCACATACACACCACACACAAAAAGATTGTATGTATAAACTTTCTTAATCACAAAATGAAAATTTTAAAGTACCTCACCCACTTAGCATTTTTTTGTGTTGAGACATGCCATTGTACATTTTGCAGCACCGCCTCTAAAGCTGAATGTTCCCCAATTGAACATAAAATATTCTTAAATTGTAGCATTGCATCCCTTTTAAAAATAAATGAAGAATAGATAAAAAAAAAAAAGGGGCATTGTAAATTAAAGGGAATTAAGATAATGATAGTGAGTTTAAAGAAGAAAATAAATAAAGAAGGGAAATTAAAAAAAAGTAAAAATAAATGAACAATAAAATGATGAAAAAAATTTAAAGAAAAACCAAAAAAAACAGTAAAATAAAAAAAAGGAGAAACCAACATTAGAAAGATATAAAAAATTGAAGAAAAATACATACGAAATAAATAGAAAAACGACAAAAAAAACCATAAGCTAAAGGAGAAAAAGGAAATAAAAAGAAAAAAAGGTTTAGTCCGGCAGTTGGAACTCGAGATCCTTGGAAGGGAATCGGAATTTTTGGGGAAATTCAGCACAATACCCAACTGGGCTTTACTTAAATGCTGGCGGGCCTGATTTGGATCAGAAACGGAGGCTGTGTATAGTTGCGTTTTGAGTTGGGGAGTGTGTGGTGTGTGGGTGTGGTGTGTGTGGTGTGTGTTGGGTGTGTGTGTGTGTGTGTGTGTTGTGTGTGGTTGGGGTTTGCGTGCGTGCGGTTTTTTTACCCCGACCTATTTTGTATATTTTTAGAAAAAGATTACATGATTTAGAAAAAGTCCCAATTTTCAATATATTTTTATATCATGCATCACATCCATTATCGCTACATATTCATTTTATCATATATCTTGTTTTTACTCTGCTATTTCAAACCGATGCAGTTACTAAAAAATGTTGGCGTGGTAGTATTAATCGCGTTTAATTATTCGACTTTCCCTTTTTTTTAAACATAAAGGTACAAATAGATTAAATTAATTTTTTCCCTTTACTGTTTTAATCTTTATGCTGTCACCTTTATTGGACTATTTGAAAAAGGTTAGTGATAATAAAATAAACTTTTATGGGACTCCCATGCACATGTAAGTGTATAAAATATATTAAATATATATATAATATATTAATATTATATATATATAAATTTTAAAATATAATATATATCAATATAATTTTATTTAACAATATATATATATTTAATATTATTAATATTATATGATATTATTATTTTAAAATATATATAATAATATATATATATATATATATATATATTTTTTTTTTTTTTTTTTTTTTTTTTTTTTTTTTTTTTTTTTTTTTTTTTTTTTAAAAACCCCCACTTTAGTAAACTACATGAAAACAAAGGGTTTTTAAAGACACACCAAATCTTTTTTTTTCCCATCTCCCCTCACCTCTTTTCTCTCTCCTACATATGTATTATAATCCCTATTTATTTTAAAACTTATTTAATTATTATAAATTTATATATATTTTTATATATTATATATATATATTTTAATGTTTTAAATATATATATTATTAATATATATATATATATTTTATATAAAATATATATAATATATTATATATATAAAAGTGGTTGTGGGGTATATTTTATTTAAAATAAAATATATAGATATATATATATATATATATATATTTAATATTTTAATTATATTTTTATATATGTATATATATTTTAATTAAAACACACAATAATTTTAAAATATATATATATATTATTTTTAATATATATTAATATATATTTATATTATTTTATATATTATAGTGGTTTTTTTATATTTTAAATAAACACACACACACACACCACCCCCACACACACCCCAACAAAACACCCCCAAACATATATTATATATAATATAATATATATATAAAAAGAATATAATATATATATATATATAAAATATATTATATATATATAAAAAAAAAAATTTTATAAAATAAATAAAATATTTATATATATATTAAAATTATTATATATATATTTTTATATATTTTATATGATATATATATATACTATAAATATATTATATTTTATATATAATATAATATATAATTTTTAATATATATATATATGTTTATTTTAAAAAATTTTAATTTTTATATATATATATACACACCACACCACCACACTTATATCTATATATATTTTATATTATATTTTATATATATTTATATAATAATTTTATAAAAAAAATTAACACACAACAATGTGGGGTTTTTGTGTGTGTATTATATAATATATGTGATGGTTTTGTGTATATTTTATATATATAAAAATTATATTTAAATATAATATTATATATAAAATATATATATATTAAAATATATAATTATTTTAAATATTATTATATATATATTAAATAAAAGAGAGAAAAGAAGAGAGAGAGGAAGAGAGAGACATATAAATATATATATATTTTAATATTATATAATTTATTTTATATATTTTATTATTAAATATTTTTTAAATTATATTAAATATATTTTATTATATTTTGGGTTTTTTACATTTGTAACTGTTTTTAAAGCGCGGGGAGGGTTCCTCCTAGTTATTGGAGACTGCGAGGGGGAAGGAGCCTGGGGGTTTCCCCTAAACTTTTTTTTTTCCCCTGAAAAAACCTCACACCAATGTTTAAATACAGAAAGGATAATTCTACCACTCCCCCCGTCCCCCGTGGGTTTAAAGGGGCCGTTATTCATGGGCAACCCCGGCCCTGAAAATGTTAAATATGCATTCGGGGAAAACAAAGAAGATAAAAAAAAACATTTTCAAATTTAAGAAACTTAAAAAAGGGAAACGTGGAACTTTAAGGGAAAAATAAAAGAGAGGGGTAAATTGCATTACTGTCTCAAACCGAAATGGATAGATGCAACTTAAAAACCTAAATCAGTGAAAACCAAATTTGGGAAAAAAGTAATGGAAGTTTCAAAACTAAAAAAAAACAAACTTTTTCTTTTTTTTGGAAAGAAAAAAGGAAAATTACCCGGGAGTTGCTATGTTTTTCACGAAAAAAATTTGCAAATGCACTAATTGGGTACAGCCCAAATTTAAATTATGCTTTTAAAAGTAAAGAATCCCAAGAAAAAACCTCAAAAAATTTAAATTTTATACTAAAGCAAACGCCCCAACCAACCGGAAGTGATGAAAAAGGGATTTTTTTTAAAACACTCTCCAAAAAAAACTTTAGACACAACCCCTCAGAGATGTAAAGTAATCATGGGAGACCTCAACCCCCAAAAATAGGGAAAAATGATCTAAAAAAGAAACCCGTGGGAAAAAAATTTGGGCCTTGCAGATTTTAAAAAGAAAGAAAGGGGAAGAATTTTTTTGAAAAATTTTGGGAGTACAAATAATCAGTTATAGCCAAACATTGTTCCAAAAACCCCCCCAAAACACTTTTACCATGGGTTTTTACCAACAAAAAAACACCCCCAACCAAATTGATACATTGTGCTGAACCAAAATGGAAAATTGCATAAAAAGCCCAAAACAAGACCCGGTGCCGACTGCCAAAAGTACCACCAAAATACTAAATTTGCTTTTAAAATTTAAAAACTCAAAAAAATGGGCGTCCAAAAAACCCCCTCTAAAGCTGGGCTACAAAACTCTTTATAACAAATTTTTTGAGCGCTGCTTTAAAAAAATATCGCCAAAAAGAAAAAAACAAATTCCCCCCGCCAAAACTGAAAAAACACTAAAGGGAGATTGAACAAGAAGATTTCCTAAAATCAAAAAGGGGATCAATAATCCGGTTGAAAAAGTAATTTTAAAAAAAAAACAAAAACAAAAATTCAAAGATTATTGCGACAAGAATTTTAAAAAAATGAAAAATTGCCCGAAATTGAAAAAATGTTCTATTTAAAAAGACAACCAAAGAACCCCTACCCAAAGGGGTACGAAACACAAAAACGAAAATTTTTAAAAATACAATGGGCACTTCAAAAAGGGAAAAATTGGTTTTTTATGTGATGGAAAAAAAAGTCAAAAATAGATGGAATCAATATTGTTCCAACCTATCCCCAAAAAAATAAAAACTAAAAACAACATTAAATTTGATCAAAACAAAACGAAGATGAACCCCCCCACATAGACGAAGTTAAAAAGCCCTAAAAAAGTTTAAAAAATAACAAAAAGCCCGGGAATGGGGTGAAAAAACAGCGGGGGGTAACAAAAATTTCCCCGGGGAAAGTTTTGAACTTTTCTACAAACTTTTTTTTACCAAAAAAATTTTGGAAAGAAAAATGGCCCCGAAGAAAGGGAAAACAGTCCCTTTTCTCCCATCCCCAAAAAAGGGGATTCCCCTCCCAAAGCAACAATAATAGGCAATTGCAATTTTAAAAAGTCCAGGGACAAATTTTTTTGGAAAAAATTTTTGCTGAAAGGGGAAAGAATTTAAGTTAGGAGAAAAAAATTGCAGGGGCAAACATGCAGGGATTTTGCCCCGGAAAAAAGGGACCCGAAACCAGGGTCTAAATCTGGGAAATTTTATCATAGAGGAAAAAAGAGAACTCAGAAAAACCATACCTGTGGTTTTATCGTTACTTGAAAAACTTTTTATACTGTTTATCACCAAAATTCCCCTGGAATAACATGAACGATATGAAATTTTCCAAAAAAACACACTACTAATAAAAAACCCTGGGATGTCCAAAAAACAAGTAAAAGGGAAAAACCACTTATGGGTTAGCAGGGAAAGGGGTTTGAAGTCAACCCAAAGGGGTGGACGGGTTTCATTTTGTTTTTTGCACCCCTTTTTAAAATATAATTCCCGAAAAAAATATGAGAGGGGCTCTGGAGAAAATTTTTAAGGGAATGTAATATTGGAGGATACAAAAAAATCAAAATTTTAAAGGGACGCCGATTATATGTTTTTTTATTTCCACAGATCACTGAACTACTAGATAAAATTTAAAAAGCAAGGGAAAAAGGCCGGGGGTTTTTTTTTTTTTTTAATGCCAAAAAAACTAAAATCAGGGAAAATTCAAAAATAACCCCAATGAAAAAAATGGGTTTAACATGTTTTCAATCAAAGGAAAGGTTTTGGAAAAAAGTGAAAAAAGGGGTTTACTTATCCCTTTGGGGCTGTTTTTAAATAATAAATATGATGATTCAACCCGGGGATAAAAAAAAAGAATTACCATTCCCCAAAAAAAAAGCCAAAAGTTTCTCTCCCAAAAAACATCTGGAAAAACGAAAACATTACTTTCGGAAAAAGCTGGGGTTTTTGAAATCTTTGTTTTTCCCCAAATTCAAAATGGTTTTTCCCCCTGGTTTTTGGGTGAAAAAAGATAAAAAGAAAAAGGGCAAAAGTTTTTTTAAATGTTGGGGTTTTTTGACGAACTACGTTTAACTGACAGAGGAAAAAAACCCAATGATGAAGTCTGAGAAAAAAAATTTAAAAACCGGGTTTTTGAAAAATCTTTAACAAAAGGGAAAAAAAGTTTTTTTGGGGCCTTGATAGAAGTAAAAAATATTGAGGGAAAAAATTTTCTGACAGGGGTGGTAATAGGAAACAGAGGAAAAGGCCCAAAACCAAAAACAAGACCCCGAGCGACAACATCGAAGATTTTTTGCGGGTTGTCGATGGTACAAGTGGAAAAAAAGCGCAAGATCGAGTTTTAGTGGCGAAGGGGGGTGGGGGGGTTTCCCCCGGGTGCTCCAAAAAATGGAAAACCTTTTTGATGATGATTACTATTTTTATATATATATATTATATATTAAAAATATATATATAATATATTATAATTTTAAAATATTAATATATATACATTAGATATATATTTTATATATTTTATATATTATTTATATTATATTTTAAAAATTATATTTATATATTTTAATATATATATTATATATAATTATATAATAAATATAATATATTTATAAAATAAATTAATATATAATATATAATATATATATCATATATATAAATAATTTTTAATATATATTAATTTATTTTATATATATATATATAATACATAAATTTATTTATAATTTATATATATATATATATAATTATAATTACAAAAAATATTATATTTATTATTATTATTATTTTTTTTATTATTTTCTTATATATTTTTTTTTTTTAAAATTTTATATATTATATATATATATTTTAATACCTACATAAATTTTATTTTTTTTTTTAATTATATATTTTAATTTATTTTTTATTTTTTTATATTTATTATTTATATATATATACATATATTTATAATAATTTTTATATTTTTTATTATATTATATATAATAAAAAAATTTTGATATATAAATATTGGGGGGGTGCTTCATGTGCAAGGTGTGTAAAGCAAGGGTGTGGTAACGATAGTGTTAAGTGCTTGCAGCCTTTTTTGCACGCCACAGGGGTTACCCTAGTGAAAAAATGGATTAGTTTGCATAACCCCCCCCCTGCCAGTTTTCACAGCCTCTCATTCCAGACTTCTGGTGCCTCCCCTTTGGCCACCCATGGAAAAAGGGCACCTTCGGGCCCAGGGTAAATTGTGGGGATCTCGAAAGGGGCAGAGGCCCCCGGGGTTAGAGCCTGCCACCTGTAGGCCCGCCCGGGTCCGTACTAATCCGCCCCCCCTTAAAACCCCGGGGTTTAATTGGGTGGTCAGGGGGAAATTTGGGGCCCTTGCCCGCCCCCTCCTTTCCCAAAAACTCACCGGCAACTACCGTAAAAAGGATATGCCCCGGGGAGGGATGCGTTCTCCCCCCAGCAAAACAAGGCCGGCTGTGGGTCCCGGGAAGGGCAAATGTTGGGGTACAGGGAGAATGAATTACTTGCCTACATGCCCAGGCAGGCCCAACCCCCCATGAAAAATCTAGGAACCCCACAGGTTTGGACGGGGGGGGCCCCCGCCCGCCCAAACCCACTTTTTTGGGGCAACTCGGGGGAGCAGAGAGATGGTGTGCAAACCGGGTGACCACCCAGGTTTAAACCCCAGGGGAGCTTTCCGGGGAGATGCTTGGAACTTGGGGTTTTCGGGGGATAGCGGTTTTACCTTGTTATCAGGGAAAAGGACAACTGGGGGTTTTTAATGGTGCCCTCCAAAAGGGGGAGAAAACCTGGCAGCAGCACGTCAGCTGGGGAGGTACCTACTACTGGTCGGGTCGCACGATGGTCATCCCTCCAGGGGGTAGAAAGCCATTTCCAGCCCTTCACCCCATAGTTGGGGTAAAACCGTTTATAAGCATATTTTGGCATTGAGACTGAAGCATGTATTTTTGGGTTCATGTTTCTTACTGCTGTATATGCTCCTACTAATGTTTGTAACCCCGATGTGAAAGAGGTGTTCTCCCAGACTCCCCATTATGGCAGACAGTTGCTCCCGGGAAATATTTGCATTGTTCTGGGTGATTCAATGCGTATCCGGGTGTGTCCGAGCTGGCTATGAGATGTTTCGCCCCCTGGCTCAGGAGCTGATCTCAGCAGCGAGAATAGCCTCCTTCTCCGGGTTTTTCTAGATCCAAGAGTGGGTACCAGTATTCCTACCCGCATCGCTTGAAGATATACGATAGGGTACGGTGCCAAAGAGATTGCCCCCATTCTTGTTAGCCGCGATGGAGGATCCTCCAGAACTGTAGAGTTTACCAAGTGCCGAGTTCTGTGGCACGACCATAGGCTGGTTGTGGCCAAATTCAAAATTTCCCCCCCCTTCAGTGGCCACTCCAAGGTGTTTCACTTGGACAGACTGAGGGAGGAGGAGAGTGTCCGTGGGCTCACCATAGCAGTCTCTGATTTCACAGAACTTGATAACCTGACGGACCAGTTGCTCTGTGGGAGTTCTTCAGAAACATCGAAGCAGCCCAGGAGTCCATGGTGTACGCCTGAGGGCAGGCAGAATTTATCTTCTGGGAGACGTGGGCCCACCAAAGTGTGTCACTGGCTTGGTGATGGAAATCAGGTCTTGCGTTCTCTTTGGTGCATAGGGCTTGGACACTGTGAGAAGGGACAAGGAACAGTTTTTAAATCATTAGGAATCTTGCTGAGGAGGTTGAAGGCCATTTCTTGGTAAACGCCCTTTGCCCTGCCTCCCAAAGGCCAAGAGAAACCCGAACTCTAAGCCTTCCTTGCAGATGACTGCATTCGGTTCAACGGATGGACGGATCATCTCAGATGATGGGGGGGTTTTTGTGAATGTTGAGCTGAGTATTTTTGAGCAGCTGTACCAGGTAGACCCTGCAACAGTTAGCTTGGATGTAAGTGATACCCAAAATACCTGTGACGGACCCACCCATCACGAGGGAACCTACTGCCCTAACGGAGGTTTGGGTGGTGATTTCCAAGCTTTAAGTGTGGGAAAGCTTTGAGGGCATGGTCATCCCTCTCTGGAAGGGAAAAAGGATCGTGGGACTGAACAACTACCGGCATTACACTGCACAGCATACCGGAAAGTTCCACCCACATTTTTTAAAATGGATCCACACCACATGCAAAGGCACCAAAAGGCCCGAAGCCCCTGGTTTTTACTCCTGGCAACCCACAATAACAAAACTAGTGTTTGTGAAATTGGGGAAATGCGTCGTGGTTGGTCGTGGTTGCTTGAAACCCTACATCGACCTAAAGAAGGCTCTGATCGGTCATCGAAAATCGCTATGGAGATCCTAAACTCAGGGGAATCTCACAGATTATTCCCTAATAGCATCTGTAAACCGACTAAAAGGCTGTAAAGGGGTGGGGGCCTGTAAAACCTTCCCTGTTAATAAAGGTGGGGCGACCCTGGTCCTTGCACAACACTTTTTAAAACACCTGTATGGACGGGATAATGTGGAGAAAACACTGGGCATATCAAGACCCCAGCCCTTGCTTTCCTGAGTTGCTATTCTATATGTTGCTATTCTCTGGGTCACTGGTGCGGTTTTGAGCTTTTAGCTATGAGGCAAACCCTTAGGCCTAGAGGTCCCCTGCCCAAGCCCAAGATTCAGACTTTGGGGGCCTGTTGGGGGAACCTTTTTCAGTCGTCCAGCTTGCGGCGGGACGTTGAAGTCACAGAAAGTTTTAAAACCTTAGTACATATCCATATCTTTTGGGTGTAGCCCAAAAAAGATTACGGGAACGGACCATGAACTCGTAAACAAGTGCATCTGAAGATGTCGTACCTATGCAAGGCCAAGACATGTTTTAAAGGCCTTGACTCCCATTTTTGCCTAGGAAAAAACCTGGATGTTATTATGCTTGCAGTTCTTCTTGATGCCTTCTGTGACAAGTCTCTTACCGGATCGGGGTTCAGTTGCAGGCCCCAGTGTCCAACCGATGGCTACACCGTGAGACTGGCAGGTACCTGTTCTTGCATAACCGGGTCGCCAATGAGCTAAATGGTCACCTAGCCGTTTCCCTGTGGATGACCCTGCCCATTAGGCTGTCTCTTTACGAGACAACCCCCGGGTGGGAAAGGGCTTTAGACGAGCCAAAAGGTCTGGGTTGGGCACTCGACAGCCCCGTCGCGATTTGGTTAGGGGGGGTGAGGGCCTGTCTGGAGTCTTTCCCTGAGGGGCCCTCATGCTGAAGCGAAGGGAGGGTGGGCCCTGCGCCCCCGTTTTCCCCTTTTATGATATATGATGATATAAATCTATATATATATATATAATATATATAATACTATATTGTGTTATAATAATATTATATATATATTATATATATATTATATATTTATATTGTACAAAATTATAAACCATAATGGTTCACTGAAAAACCCTCAAAATTGGCAATTTCGAATAATAGGAGGGAAAAAACGGTTAAAGGGCAAAAAAAGAAAAAAAAATTAAAAGAAATTAGAGATTCAGTATCAGAACGTGTCTGTACAAATATAAAAATATATATAATTATAATTAAATATATAATAATTAATTATAAATATATATATATACATATATAATATGGCATAATTCCCCAAAATAATATAAATAATATAAATTATATATTATATTATAATAAAAATAAAAATATATATTATATATATATATATAAAAATAAAATTGATAATAATATATATATATATTATTTTATTAAATATATATATTATAATTTTAAATACTTTAAAATTTTATATAATTTATTAAATTTTATATTGTTATATTATTTTTAAAATTTTTATTATAATATATATATATATATAATATAAATAATAAAAATTTATAATATATATTTTATATTAAAATATATATATAATATAAATAAAATTTTAATAATTTAATAATCTTTTTAAAAAAAAAAAAAATTATAATATTAAAATTTATAGTTATTTTAATTTTTTCAAAAAAAAAACAAAAAAATATATATAAATATAATTATATATTTAATATCTATTATATATTAAAATTATAAAATTATATAAATTTTTAAAAATATTGATTATATATATATATATTATATATTTATATATATATTATATATAAAATATATATAAAAATCATAGCATACGATGTATATATTATTATATATATTATATATTAAAATTTATATATATTTTAATTTATTTTTAATAAATATAATATAATATGCTATTACTCTTGTTTTATATATAAATAATATAAAATATATTATATTTATAATTATATAATATATTATATATATATTTTGGGGGGTTGTTGTGGTGTGTGTGTGTGTGTGGTGTGTGCGCTGACTAAAATTGTTAACTATATGAATACAAAATGTCATATATAATAAATTTAAATATGTAATATTTACACACATATAACATAAATATTATATATAATATATATAATATATAATATATTATTATATAATATAATTAAAATTTATAATATATTAATGATGTTTTATCAAAATTTTTATATGTATTTTATATACAATATATTTATATTATTATATATATTTTATATATATAAAAATTTTATATATTATGTATTACATATACATAATATATGTCGTATGTTTAAATAATTTAAATATATTATGTGTATGTGCATCTATATATGTAAATTATTAAATATATGCATACTTACGCAAATATACACATATGTAAATGATTTTTTGCATATACAACACACACCCCACACCACACACACACACACACACCACCACACACACACCACACAACCCAACACACCCACACAACACAAACCCCCACACACACCACAACCCACACAAACCCACACACACACCAATACACCCACACACACAAATCACACCACAAAACACACCCCAAAACCCCACCCCCCACACACCACACACAAAAACACACACACCCACACAATAATATATATATATATATATATTATTTATTATATATATAATAATATATATTTATATATAATTGTGTTTAAAATTTATATTTAATACACTATAATGTGCTGTGTATACTTACATACATAATATATAAAATATATGTCATGTATTTTTAATATAAAATATTTATATATATATTATATTATTATAAAATATTATATAATTATATTTTTATACATATATATAATATATAATAATAATTTATAATTATATATATATATTATATATATATAATATTAAAATATATGTATTATTTGTGGTTGTGTAATCTATATATTATTTTATATTATATATTTTATTAAATTATTATATATTTTTTATTTTAATTTCAAAAATAAATTTATTTTATATATTTATTACTTATATATAAATAATTTATCTATATATTTATATATATATATTTATATATATTATTTTATAATGTAATATATATTATATAATATTTTAAAAATATATATATATATTTTTTTATTGTGTGTGTGTGTGTGTGTTGTTGGGGTGTGTAGTGTGTGTGTGTGTTGTGGTGTGTTTTGTGTGTGTGTGTGTGTCTATTATTATATATTAAATATTTATATATATATATATATATTATTATATTAATATCCATTAATGGGGGTGTGTGTGTGTGGTTGGTGTGTGTGTGTGGTGGGGTTTGTGTGTGTGTGTGGTGTGTGTGTGGTGTGTGTGTCTGTGTATTGTGTTATTTATATTATGTTATATATATAAATTATATATATTATATTTAATTATAACAACACCCCACACACCCCCCAAAAAAACCCCCACACACCCACACACACACACACACCACACACACACACACACCCACATATTATTTATAAAAAATTATATTAATTTTCTATAATTTTTAATTTTTTTTTTATATTTTATATATTATAATAATAAATTTTTTAAATTGTATACATATTTTTTATGTATTCTGCGGTACGTTTTTTGATATGTTGTCTTTTTAAAATGTAAAAAATTGCGCAGAAGAAACTTTGAAAAAAGTATTTCTCTGCGAGTATTGACTTTCTATTAGCTTCTTACAAAATATTCATGTTTTTTTAAATCGTTATAAGAATACTTAATTTAAATTGAAATGCCGTCTTCGATTTAAACTGCAATTACTGTACATTCCGGATGATTAAAAAAAAAATCTTTCTCCATTATGTTTTAAAACGAATGGTTTTTGTAAGATTTAGGTGTTATTTTTGACACAAAATTTTAGATTAGTTTTTAGATTATCTTGCTCATAATTTTTTTTATCTTTTTTTTCATTTCCGTATTTATTTTTTTCTTTTGATATTTATTTTTTAGTGGGCTTTTTAGACCAGAATATCCACGTATATCCCACATTTTCAGGTACATACACATTTTTCAAAGTTCTTTCATTGTATTCTTTATTTTGTTAAAAATTCTGAATATATAAAAATCACATAGTACGTGATAATATAATTTTAATATATTAATATAATAATATAATTTATATTATATATATATATATATATATAATATATTTTGTGTGTGTGTTGTGTTGTGTGTGTGTGTTGTGTTTGGTTGTGGGTGTGTGTATGTTGTGTGTGTTTGTGTGTTGTGGGTGTGTGTATGTGTGTATGTGTATTAAATTGTAATATGTATTAAAAATATATAATTTTTTTATTTAAAAATTATTATTTTATATATATATAACTATTTTATTATTTATTTATATATATTTATATTAAAATCTTTTTATTATTATATAAAATAATTATATATTATTAAAATATGAGTTGTATATTTTTGGTTTTTTTTTATTAAAAATTTATATAATTTTTTATATAATATTATATTATATATTATATATATATAATACATTTAAAGTATCATGCTTTACCCCGGCGGGTTTAAAATGAACTTACCGTTAAAAAAAAAATAGCAAAAAATATAACTTATTTATATATATTAATTTATATATATATATATAATATTATATATATATTATTATATATGTTATTATATATTAATTTTATAGTTTTTTATATAAATATAAAATATAATATAATTATAATTAATTAAAATATAATTATAATATAATAATATATTATAATATGTATATCTGTGACATGTTTCTTTTATCCCCCCCTTTCTTTACTTCCTTTTTTCAAAACTTCTAATTCTCCTTTAACTTTTCCTGAGTTGGGGTTTTTTTACGGTAAACCTTTTACATTTTTTTTTCTCTCGTTCTCTTTGTTTTTTCAAAAACCCTTTTAAGGGTAGGTAAAGATAAAACTCGGGTTTTGCAAGGATGGGACCCTTTTTTCAACTTTTTTGGACAAAAAAAAAGAGAGATGTATTTTTCATTTAAATTTGCCTTTGTAAAACATAAGTGTTTGGGAAAAATTCCAAAGCTTGTTCTTTCTCAAAAAGGTATTGCGGAGAAAGGGGATAGCTACTTTTTATTACAACTGGAATTTGGTGCTTCGTCAAAAGATGAAATATCTGTTTATATGTCTCTCTCTCACACTCTCTCTATCCTCTTCTATCTCTCTCTCTGTTTCTCTCTCTCTCTCTCTCTCTCTCTTCTCCTCTCTCCTCCTCCTCTTCTCTCTCTCTCTTTGCCATAAGAAAAGTGAAAGAAAAGACAGTAAGAAGCAGTAAACCTGGACAATTAGATATAGAACAGACTTGGCTAGTTTTTTACTTTGCGCAAAAGCCTTTAAAACATTTTCTCAATTTAGTCTACTTTCTATATAAAAATAATTCTATAGTCTTTTTTACCTGTTTTTTTAAAGACTTTTAATCACTGGCGCTGTTGATTATTTGAAAGAAATCCAAATTTAGTAAATAAACCATGAAAAATTGTGGTTATGAATTTTGTTGATGATTTTATTTTACATTCTGACGTCTCATAAAAAATTCCAAGCAAAAAATTGTCCCGTTGTCTCCCGCAAACAGGGTATATATTCGGGGATTGCAGCAAGACTGTCCTTTTCGAAAGTTACCCGAAAAGTTCAGCAAAAAACATCAGAATCATGGCGTAGGGAAAACAAAATACCTTTCTCCCTCTCCCTCTCTTTCCATCGTATAATATTATATATATATATATATATATATATATATATATATATATATATATTATATTATTAATATATAATTAATATAATTTATATATTTCTCTCTCTTTTCTCTCTCCTCCCCCTTTTCTCCCCTTCTTTCGTATTTTTTTTTTTACTAGTATGAAAAACCAAAAAAAAAAATCTGTCTTTGACAAATGCAGGGTTTCTTTTCTTGAAAGGGATCTGAGGTATCACACAGCCTTATTGCTAGCTTGGTACAAATGCTCGGTTGGCGACAACCTGGGAACCCCGTTTGGAATGTTTGAACTTTGTATAAAAGAAGTTTCCCTTATCCGTATTTGGAAAAATGCTTGCGTGGCCAGAAAAATTGTAATAGTTTGGTTTTCAACAGAGATTCTTCCGGCTTCCCGAAAGGGGAGGCGGGAGCTACCGGGGTTTTCCTTCGGGATAAAAGCAGGAAGGGATTAATTTTTTTGTCCTAAAATGCAATTACATCAAATTTTTATCATAAAGACAAAACCCTGGGGGGCCCCCTTGCTCTGGGTCGGCGGGGGGACGCTGGCCTGTTTGCGGGGGGTCCCTGGGGCCCCTCGGGGGTCCCTGGGCGTCCCTCGGGGGGGGCCCTGCATGAGATCTCGACACCCTTCTAGGGGTCTACGCACAAACCCCAAAGGGGACACACACATACATATTATCTATTATCTATTAAAAAATAATATATATTATATAAGATATATTAAAAATATATATATATATATATAATTTTGGGTGGTGTGTGTTTGTGTGTGTGTGTGTGTGTGTGTGTGTTTTAATATATATATATATTTTTATATAAAATTTATTAATTTATATTATTTATATTATATATTATATATATATCATATATAATACTATTTATATTATTATATTTATATAAAATTATATATATATATTTTTTTATTATAATAATTATATTAGTTTGGGTAAATCCCATTTTTGTCTGTTATATATCTGTCTATCATAAATCTATATCTTTTTGTCGTCTTTCTTTTCCCTGTCCCGAGTCTTGTCTGTCTGTCCCTCGTCTCTCGATTCCTATTTCCAAGATTGGTGGTTTGTAAGGGTTATCCATTTTTTTGGGAAATAGCAAAAAGACGATTTCAAAAAGAAAATTTTTCCCGTTGGAAACCCAATAAAATCGTCCGTTTCTAATTTAAAAAGTTAGGGGGGAAAAAACCCAAATTAAAGCTTCAAAAAACCATGGAAAATACCCCCCAATTTAAAACAGAAAAATCATCATTGCATAAAGATTTTCAGACAGAGATAAAAAGAGACTTTAAGAGGGGGAAAAGGTTTATAACAGCAAGAAATGAAAATTTTGGGGGATCTTTTTTTTTCAGGGAAAATCAAAAATTTACGCTTAAGTACTGCAATCGGGGCTGAATCTTGCATGAATCGCATTATAGTGCAAGGGAGGGGGCCCCAAATCATCCGAAACTTATTGGGGGTTTTTTTAATTCCAAAAGCAAAAATTTAATCTAGAACCATTTTCTGACACTCACTGGAAGAAAATTATTATTTTATTGATTTTTTTTTTTTTTTTTTTTTTTTTTTTGAAAACTAAAGCCCTTGCTTTAAAAAAAAAAAATCATGTCAAAGCACCCGGGTCAATCATGTGGGTTGTATGACTGTAAAGCTGTGAAATTTGTTGGGGAAAAACCCTTCCGTAAAAATGAAAAGTAGTCCGGTGTGTGTGTGTGTGTGTGTGTGTGTGGGTTTTGTGTGTGTGTGTGTGTGTGGGTGTGGGGTGTTGTGTGTGTTTTTTGTGTGTGTGTGTAGTATTACAATATGTTAATATATATTATATATATATATATATATATTAAAATATTAAAATATATATATATTTGTTTTTTTCAATGCCCTTCCCCCCAGGCGTTGGGGATCTGGATTCCATATTTTTCTTGCAATTTAGAGCGGGGGGTTTTTTATTCCTTCCGCTCGGGGTTTTTTTCGGTCACCATCCTATTTACCCGGCACTGATTGGCTGACTTGGCCCCCCCCGGGCTAGGTAGGCAATCGGGTGATTCCCCTTTCCCCAAAGGAACAAAACCCCCGGCCGGGGATTCGAACCCGAATCAGATTCCCCGAAAAGCTTGATCCCATGCTCTAACCACTCGGCCACCGGGCCCACAATATTTGGGGTTTTATGTAAAAAACTTATACATAAAATCAATTCGCAGAGAAAACAAAGGGAAGCAATACACGTCTTTTTTTTTTATTTTTTTTTTTTTTCTTTCTTTTTGGCTTTGATTTATAGTCGGGGTCCCGGTGCGGTTTTTTCCTCCCTCTTTGTATCCCATCTTCATTACGGTTTGGCACGTTTTTTCGACCGGGTGCCCTTCCCCCGTCAAAACCCCCCCCCATTCTCGGGGGTATTTGGGAACCCCCGGAAAATGCCATGGACTCCCATGACGGAAAGGGAAAGAGGGGAAATTCCTTGCCCCCAAAATGAACCCCAACCGGCCCGCCGGTGACCCCCCGAACCCTCCCCCCCAAAAAACCTCCCCCGATTGTTGGGAAAAAAACCTTTTT
>NW_023652401.1:0-5281 GCF_015228065.2 Penaeus monodon
ACCCCAACCCGCAAAAGCACAGCAACCCAACCACAACACGCACACCACACGCCCCCCGCCACCCCCGGAAACACAACCCCACCACACCACACACAACCACCCCCAAAACCAAAACCACCCCACACCCAACACACACACACACACCACACCACAAAAAAAAAAAACAAAAAAAAAAAAATATAATATATATATATAATATATATATATATTAAAAAAAAAAAAAATTATATAAAAAATTTAAAGAAAAAGGAAAGAGAAAAAAAAAAAATTTAGGAAAAAACGAAGGAGGAAAAAAAAAGAAAAAGAAGGAGAACAAGAAGAAGAAGAAAAGAAAAGAAGAAGAGAAGAAGAGGAAAAGAAGAAGAAGAAGAAGAAGAAGAAGGACAAGAGAAAAAAAGAAGAAGGGAAAGAAGAAAAGAAGAAAAAAGGGGAAGAAAAAAAAAAAGAAAAAAAAAAAAAGTAGTGGCTGACAAAAAAAGCCAACAGAATGGGGCCCAACAATTTAACGGTCCTCTTCGCTTAACGACCCCTTTTTAAACAATTGTTAGCTCTTTAAAGGGAAGAGAAGGAGTTTCCAAAGACCAATTACAGATGAGACAGACCAGACGAGAGGGGGATTGGCTGCCTTTTTTTTGCGCAAATTAAAATTACCTGGAAAAAAGTTCGGCGCGGTGTTTCGTGGAAGGCAAAAACGGTTAACTTGATTGAGAGGGATGTGGGGGAGAAGGCACTGAAGAAAGTAGAAATATTATATATAGTGTTATGTAACCACACACAACACACACACACACACACCAACACACCACACAACCCCACACACACTCACACTACACCACCTCACACACAACACCCACACACACACACACACACACACAACAACACAACAACACACCACACACAAACACACACACACCACACAGAAATAAATATTACCATACATAACAGACACAAATTTTTCATATATAAAAATCAAATGTATACATATGTATATGTATGAAAATAAAAAGAAAAAAAATAAAACTGGCGAAACAATGGTAAAGATAAAAATATAGGATGTAGTAATGAAACAATAATGATAATCGCAATCGGATGAAATAAAGATGAAGGTTTTGAAAATTTTTACTGTAGCAGTAGTAGCTGGGGTAATGATGATTACAATAATAATGATGATAATAAGATAGTAAGTTTAAAAACAAAAACAACAATAAAATAATTATTATAAAAAAAAATGATGAAATAAGGGTAATGCAAATAATAAATAATGATGATATAATGATGATAGCAATAATAATAATAATAAAAATAATGATAATAATAATTTAATAACAATTTCAATATAAAACTAAATTATAGGATAATGATAATGCAACAATTCAATAAACAAAATAACAATAGTAATAATAACAATAATAAAATGATGATAATAATAATATAACTTGATAATGAAATCAACAATAATAATAAAAAAATAAATTTGTGATAATAAAATACTGTAATGGATGAAAAAACGTGAAGAAAATTTTGAAAATAAAAAAGGAATTTAAAAAAAATAAAAAATAAAAATATTTTGTTTTTTTTTGTTTTTTTTTTGTTTTTTTTTTTTTTTTTTTTTGTTTTTTTTTTTTTTTTTTTTTTTTTTTTTTTTTTTTTTTTTAGGGTAGGTTCAGGTTTGAGCCCCCGGGGGCACAGCATGATACTAATTGTAGTTTTAGTTGTGATGCTCTTGGAGTGAGTACGTGGTAGGGTCCCCAGTTCCTTTTCCCCGGGGAGGCCGGGGTTCCTTTTTTTGGTAATCATTTTCTCGATATTCTCGCTGTTCTTTTTCATAAAAAAAAAACTATACTACTCTAATAATAAAATAATGATGGAATAAAACCAAAAATAAAAAAAAAAATTAACAATATTAATATTGATAAAAGAAACCCATAAAGGATGATGGGGCGATGAAAAAACAATAACAAAAAAAAACAAAATAACACCTAAAACACCTATAAAAACACACAACTATTAACACTACACAGTGCCACATACGTCGCCCATATACATACACACATACTCGCCAGACGTGCACCAAACCGCAGGCTCTGTATACACCTACATTTGGGCCCACAAACACATTATTTTAAGGAATATGAAAAAACTTGGGGGTTAAGAGGGGGCCCAAGATACTCACAAGGAATACCTCGTTTAAACCGGGATTGATGTTCGGGGAAAACCCCTTGTTTGGGAAGTGAGGGGGAACGGCGGTGGGGGGGTCGGGGCGGTGCCAAGGAGCCTTTTTGCGTTTAAGACGTTTCGGCTTGATTTACGGGCGCGGGGGAAAGTATTATATGCTTAATATTTTCGTTGTTTGCTTAGATACGCGCGCTCACACGAAAACAAAAGCCACGCAACGCACACGCACAGCACACGCACACGCACACGCACGAAACACACACACCCCACAACACCACACAGCACACACACACACACAACACACACACACACACACAACACCACACATACATACATACATCACACACATATATAGTATATATATATATAATATAAATATAATATATAATTATATATATATATATACAACATGTATATATATTACATATGGTGCCTCTCCAGTATTAGAGATGATAATTTGGGGGAAAATTTTATAATTTTTTTGTTTTATTTTGAAAAAAAATTTATTCATTTTTATCTCACCTGGCATCTCCCAGTCGTGTTAAATATTATACAAATATTTTGAGTGTTGGGGCCTGCCCACATCAACTTCATAATCACTAAGAAAGATCTTTATCTTTTCATAAAAAAAACTTAGACAAAGAAAATATTCACCAATTCCTAAAAGAGGATAAATAATAGTTATATTGATAGCGAGAAAAATCATCAACGCACAATTCCTAAAAACAACACAAATCACCGAATTGCAAACGAAATATGATAAAAACGAAATCTTGCAACGTATAGTTTCCTATGTTGACATATAAGAATCAATATGACAAAGAAATCCCGATTTTCTCAAAAAATTTCCAAAATGCCACGACGTAAAAAAAAAAAAAATGCATCCTAACCATAACGCCCCGAGAACTTTATAGACCAGAAAGGGAGTCAGTTACTTAATCCCCTGTTCGTAAGTGGCAGTTATGTGGATTTGCGAGTAACTGTTAATTTCCAGCTCCAGGTCTTTGACCAATAACAGAAATCATAACTCGGAGGGATAAGTGCCATAGAGAAGTTAAAGACTCTCATGTTTGTATCGTCAGACAAAGCGAAGGGACGTTTGGGGAGGGGGAGAAGAAAAGAGAGAGAGAAGAGATAGAAGAGAGAGGAGAGAGGAGAGAAAAGGGAGAGAGAAAAGAGAGAGAGAGAGAATGAGAAAAGAGAGAGAGAGGAAAGAGAGAGAAATAGAGAGAGGGAGGAGGGAGGGAGAAGGGAGAAGGGGAGGAGAAAGAGAAAGGAAGAGAGAGAGGGGAGAGAGAGAGAGAGAGAGAGAGAGAGGGGAGAAGGGAGAGGAGAGAGAGAGAGAGAGAGAGAGAGAGATGAGTAATGTGTACACAGACAGAACAGACACACACTCACCTCATACACACACACACACACACACACACACACACACACACACACACACACACACACACACACACACACACACACACACACACACACACACCCCACACACACTATATATTATATATATTAATTATAATATATATATATATATATATATATATATATTATATATATACGGTGTCTATGTGTATGCGTATGTGTGTGCGGGGAGTGTACACAAAAACTCCTAATCTTCGTCTTTCTCCCTCTCTCCTTCCCATCTCCTTCGTGGACACCCCGAGCCCATCTCCTGTTTCCTCTTTCTGTTAACCCAATCTCTTTTTACGTAGCTCGCTCGGTGGGTCGTCTCTCGCAGTCGTTTTTCCACGGTCGTTTTCACCACTCGCTTTCCCCAGACAGCCCGGCACTTGAAACGATGTCGTGTTAAAATGATAAGAAACACTCCAGCGTTAACTGCCCCTTAGCTTGTATTTACACGTCCCTCCCTTGGAGGAATTGTGCGTCGTTCGTCCTTTGGTAAATACGTTTTTGGGTTTCTTTTTGGCACGTATACTCCTTCATTCACTGTATGTAATCTCGTTCGTTCATTACGTACGTACCGCAAGTTCCTTCGTTCACTACTACGTACCTTCGACCATCCTTTAAAGCGTACAGCACCTTCCTTGTTATCCCCGACACGTACCTTCGACCATTCTCTAACACGCCCGTCCGTTCCCCCCGTTCCCCTGGTATGCAGAAACATCCTCACTCGTACAGGCGTTCGTCCCCTTCCTCGTCGGGTCTGCTCGTCACCGAGTCGTAAAATTTGTCTCGTCCATCTCGTGTGGCGAAGCATCGAAGGATTTCGTGGTCGGGTCGGGTTTCGCGTCGCGTCACCCTGGCGGAAAGGTCGGCTGTGTCTGTCTGTCTCTGCTGAGTGTGAAATTATTATTACTATTATTAATGCTGTTTACATCATCATCATCATGCTGGATCACTGTTATTTTTGATATCATTATTATTATTATTTTCATCATATTATTGTCGTATATAATAATAACAATTATTATTTTATTATCATATATATATATATATATATATTCATATAATTTTATATCAATATATATATATATAATATATATATATATATAAATTTTAAAAATATATATATAGGAAAATATATATGATATTAATATTGATATATATATGATTAAAATAAGATAAATCATATATATATAAATATAATATATATATATTCATATATTATTCCTTTATTTATATATATTATCATATATTTAAAATGATATTATATATTTATGATTATATATATATGGGTATATATATATGATATATATATGATAAAATAAAAAAATTTTTTATTTTATACGCAATAATAGTGTGACATAATAATAATAAAGATATCAATAATAACAGTGATACCAGCAATGAGATAGATGATAACAGCATTAATAAAGTAAAATAATTTCAACTCAGCAGAGACAGACAGAAACCCGCCACCTTTCCGCCAGGGTGCGCACGCGAAACCCCACCCCACCACGAAATCCCCTTCGATGCTTCGCCACACGAGATGGACGAGAAAAAATTTTTCGACTCGGTGACGACAGAGCCACGAGGAAGGGGGGGAACGCCTTACGAGTCAGGAATGTTTCTGCATCAGGGGAACGAGGGGAAAGGACGGGGGTGTTAGAGAAGGTCGAAGGTACGTGTCGGGGGGAAT
>NW_023652403.1:0-5279 GCF_015228065.2 Penaeus monodon
TTATTAATAATATTTATATCATATTTAATTCCATCGTTATTACTGGTACTTATTACTGTGTTATAATTATTTTTGCAATTATACTACTAGTAAAAAGATAATTTATTCTCACTTTTATCATCATATATAGTCATGATTATAGAATCTGGTATTATTATCATTATTACCCTACTAATTTGCAAAATCATCACATGAATGAAAAAACGTCATTTTTGGAGTCATACTCTCAAAATGCTATATTTCGCTAGATTTTTTGCCGCTTTTTTTCGACTTTGGGGATTTTTTTTTCTTTTACTTACCCTGTTTTTTGATTATATATGGACACAATTCCTGTTTATTAGCATCATTATTATCATGATTATCATCATTATTATCGTTATCATCATCATTATCATCATTATCATCATTAATCATCATCATTATCACTTATTGCATATTAAATCATCATTATTGCAATTAATTATCATTATTATTGCAATTATGCAGTTATAATATATAGTTCTACAACTATACTAATAACAACTCATAATAATAGTAATTAACATAATAATAACAATAATAAACGTTTTTATATAATTATTTTAGATCATATATTTTAATTAACATCGTTATTACGGGAATTGATTCTGTTAGATAATAATTATTTTTGCAATAATACTACTAGAAAAAGCAATATTTATTCTCACTTTTATCATCATTATATCATGATTAATAGAAATTTCTGGTAATTATTATCATTATTACCCTAATACTTGCCAAAATCATCAATGAAGGAAAAAACGTCTTTTGGAGTATACCTCTCAAAGGGCTATATGTCGCTAGATTTTTGGCCGCCTTTTTCGACTTTTGTTTTTTTTCTTTTACCTGTTTTTTGATTATATATGTGACACAATTCCTGTTATTATCCAATCATTCTTTATCATGATTATCATCATTTATTATCGTTATCATCTTCATATCATCATTATCATCATTATCATCACATTATCATCATTATTGCGCGTGTTGTGTGTGTTGCGATCATATGCTGTTGCATTATTATCATTATTATTGCAATTATTGCAGTTATAATATATAGTTTTCTTCAACTATACTAATAACACTACATAATAATGCGAGGTGAGGGCAATAACTAAGGGAAAGGCATAATAGGAGCGGGTTTGTTATGCGTGCGATGATTTAGATCATTATTTTTAATTAACATCGTTATTACTGTAATTATTACTGTTATGAAAATTATTTGTGCAATGATACTACTAGTAAAAAGAATAATTTATTCTCACTTTTATCATCTTATAGTCATGATTAATAGAATTCTGGTAATTATTATCATGTGTACCTAGATGAAAATTGCCAAATCTAGTGACATGTGCAGTGGTAAAACGCGCGTCATTTTGGAGTATACTCTCAAAAGCTAATATTTCGCTAGATTTTGCCGCTTTTTCGACTTTTGGGATTTTTTTTCTTACCTGTTTTTGGGGGATTATATCTGGACACATTCCTGTTTTATTATCATCATTATTATCAGGATTATCATTCATTATACGTATCATCTCATTATCGTCATTATCATCATATCATCATCATTCTCATCATGTTGCAATATTATCATCATTATTGCAATTATTATCATTATTATTGCATTATTGCAGTTATAATATATAGTTCTACAACTCTACTAATAACAACTACACTAATAATAGTAATAAACAATAATAATAACAATATAACGTTTTTTATAATAATTATTAGATCATTATTTAATTAACATCGTTATTACTGGGAATTTATTACTAGTTTGAATAGCTAATTATTTTTGCATATTATACTACTAACAAGAGGAATGTATGTTGTATTCGGTGCACTTTGTGTCATCATCTGGTTGGCTGTGGTCGATGATTAATAGAATTCTGGTAATTTTATCAATTATTACCCTAATAATTGCCAAATCATCGATGAATGGAAAAAACGTCATGTTGGAGTATACTCTCAAAAGGCTATATTTCGCTAGATTTTGCCGCTTTTCTCGACTTTGGATTTTTTCTTTGACCTGTTTTTGATTATATATGGACACAATTCGGGGTGTTTAGGTATCGCATTATTATCATGTTAGCATAATTCTTAATCGTTATCGCATCGCTGGTGTGTGCGCTGCTGTTATCATCAGGGAGGTCACATCATTATCATCATTATGTGGGGGGGAGGTCAATTATTAGGGCATCACTCTGTATGTGTGAGACATTATTATATTATTATTGCAATTATTGCAGTATAATATATAGTTCTCGTACCACGATACTAATACCAACTACAATAATAAAGTAATAAACAATAATAATAACATATAACGTTTTTATAATATTAATTTCGATCATTATTTAATTAACATCGTTATTACTGTCATTATTTACTGGTTATAGGGAGGGGGGGCTGCGTTAATTGTTGGCATTATACTACTAGTAAAAAAGATAATTTATTCTCACTTTTATCATCATTATGTCATGATTAATGAATTCTGGTAATTATTGATCGGGGTGTAGTGACCGGCTAGGGGGCTAATTGCCAAAATCATCAAATGAATGGAAAAAAACGTCATTTTGGAGTAACTCTCAAGGCTAGATTTCGCTAGCTTTTGCCGCTTTTTCGACTTTTGGGATTTTTTCTTTACCGTTTTTTTGATTATATCTGGACACATTCTGTTATTATCATCATTATTATCAGATTATCATCATTAATTATCGTTATCATCATCATTATCATCATTATCATCATTATCATCATCATTATCATCTTATTGAGCACAGGAGTTATGTTATCATCTTATTGCAATTATTAGCATTATTATTGCAATTATTGCAGTTATAATAATTATTTTTGCAATTATACTACTAGTAAAAAGAATAATTTATTCTCACTTTTATCATCATTATAGTCATGATTAATAGAATTCTGGTAATTATTATCATTATTACCCTAATAATTGCCAAAATCATCAAATGAATGGAAAAAACGTCATTTTGGAGTATACTCTCAAAAGGCTATATTTCGCTAGATTTTGCCGCTTTTTCGACTTTTGGGATTTTTTTTTCTTTTACCTGTTTTTGATTATATATGGACACAATTCCTGTTATTATCATCATTATTATCATGATTATCATCATTATTATCGTTATCATCATCATTATCATCATTATCATCATTATCATCATCATTATCATCATTATTGCAATTATTATCATCATTATTGCAATTATTATCATTATTATTGCAATTATTGCAGTTATAATATATGTTCTACAATATACTATTACAACTCAATATATTATCCAATAATAATTACAATAAAAATTTTTATATAATTATTTGATCATTATTTTATTAACATGTTATTATGATTATAGTTAATAATATTTTTTTTTTCAATTAACTACTTAAAAATAATTATTAACATTTAAATACATTTATAAGATTAATAGAATTTGTAAATTTAAAAATTATTAAAACCCCTTTAATAATTAAATTTTTCAATTATAATATAATGAAAATTCATTTTTAAATATATTCAAAGCTATATTTTGCTAGATTTGCCTTTTTTCATTTGGATTTTTTTTACGTTTTGGATATATTAACAATTCCTTATTCCTTTTTCGATTTATTTTCTTTCTTATTATAACATTTATATATCATATTATTGATTATATCATATTATGCATATATCATTATATCATATTCTTATATATATTCTCATATCAATAAATCATATAAGTTACATAATATAAATAATAGTTTTATAAAATATTTAACATTATTTAAAACTCGTTATTACTGTAATTATACTGTTAAATAATTATTTTTGCAATTATACTACTAGTAAAAATATTTATTCCACTTTTATCTCATTATATCATGTTATAGAATTCGGTAATTATTATCATTATACCCAATAATTGCCAAATCATCAATGAATGGAAAACGTATTTGGAGTATACTCTCAAAAGCTATATTCGCTAGATTTTGCGCTTTCGACTTTTGGGATTTTTTTCTTTTCCTGTTTTTTGATTATATGGACACAATTCCTGTTTATTATCATCATTTATCATGATTATCATCATTATTATCGTTTATCATCATTATCATCATTCATCATTATCATCATCATTATCATCATTATGCAATTATTATCATCATTATTGCATTATTATCATTATTATTGCAATTATTGCAGTTATAATAATTATTTTTGCAATTATACTACTAGTAAAAAGAATAATTTATTCTCACTTTTATCATCATTATAGTCATGATTAATAGAATTCTGGTAATTATTATCATTATTACCCTAATAATTGCCAAAATCATCAAATGAATGGAAAAAACGTCATTTTGGAGTATACTCTCAAAAGGCTATATTTCGCTAGATTTTGCCGCTTTTTCGACTTTTGGGATTTTTTTTCTTTTACCTGTTTTTTGATTATATATGGACACAATTCCTGTTATTATCATCATTATTATCATGATTATCATCATTATCATCATCATTATCATCATTATTGCAATTATTATCATCATTATTGCAATTATTATCATTATTATTGCAATTATTGCAGTTATAATATATAGTTCTACAACTATACTAATAACAACTACAATAATATAGTAAACAATATATAACATATAACGTTTTTATAATATATTTATCATATTTTAATAACATCGTTATTACTGTAATATTACTGTTTAATAATTATTTTTGCAATTATACTACTATAAAAAGATATTATTCTCACTTTATCATCATTATAGTCATGATTAATAATTCTGTAATTTTACATATTACCTAATAATTGCAAATCTCAAATGAATGGAAAAAACTCATTTGGAGTATACTCCAAAGGCTAATTTGCTAGATTTTGCGCTTTTCGACTTTGGGATTTTTTTACCTGTTTATTATATATGACCAATTCGTTATATCATCTTATTATCATGATTACTCATTATTTCGTTATCATCATCATTATCATCACATTTCATCATCATTATCATCATATTGCAATTATTATCATCATTTGCATTATTATATTATTATGCAATTATTGCAGTTATATAATAGTTCTACATATACAATAACCTACAATAATATATATAACAATATAATAACATAATAACGTTTATAAATTATTAGATCATTATTTTATACATGTTATTACTGTAATATTACTGTATAATATATTTTGCAATATAACTAGTAAAAAGAAAATTATTCTCATTTTTCATTTTAG
>NW_023652404.1:0-2500 GCF_015228065.2 Penaeus monodon
ATAATTTTTATAATTTTATTTTATATTATTTTATATATATATTTAATTTTATAGTATATTTATCTCTATATATATATTTATATATATTTTTTTATATTATTATTTTATATTATTTGTGGGGTGGTGTGTGTGTTTTTGTGTGTTTTATTTATATATATTATTTTTTATTTTTTATTTATTCTTTATTTTTGTGTTTGGGGTTTGGGGTTTTGTGGTTGTTTTCTACTTCCTCTCTTTTTCCCATCTCTGTCCCTTTTTCCCGTCTGTCTGTCGTCTGTCTTTTTCTGTCTGTCTCTCTCTCTCTCTCTCTCTCTCTCTCCCCTTTCTTTTCATCCCACACCACCCCCCCACACCCCCACACCCCCCCCCACCCACAAACCCCCCCCACCATACACGTTGTTGTGTATATCCACTTTTTTTTCCCTTCTTTTCTTTTCCGCCCCCCGTTACAGTAAATTTCAAAAGTTGTGCGGGTTTTTAAAAAAGTCCGCGTCCTCTTCCACCTGATTGAGTTGTCCGGTACCCGCACTGACGCTGTTTTTTCCCGCTGGGTCAGTTTGAACCTATTTTAAAATTCTGGTGTTGTCTTTTGCACGGGGGGGGCTGTGGCTATTCATGAGATCTTTTTTTTAAAACCCTCTTTTTTTTGTTTGGATTGACTTACCAACTTCGTTTTTTTCGAGTAAAAAGTCTGCCTTTTTTAAAACGCTGCAGACTTACAAATGACACACACCCCCTCAACACACACATCATTAATATCCAAAATCACATCCTACACAACTCATCATACATACATCATCCCTAACTACTCAAATATTTATATTTATTTATAATTTATATTTTTTATGTATGTTTATTTGGGATAATTTTAACTAATAATTTAATATTTATCTTATTATATATTCTTTTTCTATATTTTACTATAAATTTTATTTAATATATATATTTATATATTATAAAATATATATATTTATATATTACCACACCATTAAATTGTTTTGTGTGTGTGTGTCTGTGCGTGTGTGTGTGGTTTTGTGTCATCTTTAACATCATATTAACACATACACAACACACACACACCACACACACCACCCAAAACACACCCACCCACACATACCACCACACAACCCACATATATATATAATATATATATATATATATTAAATATTATTATAATATAAATTTTTACTTTACCTCCACACACATACACCACACGACCCCCCCACACACACGCCCACACACCACCACACCAACAAACACCACACCACACACCACACACACACACCCACACCCACCCCACACACCCACCCCACATATATATATATATATATATATTATATATTTATTATAATATATATATTATATTTCATCCACACACAATCACACACACACACAACACTCGTACACACACCCACACACATGCACACCCACAATATATAATATATATATAAATTTTATATATTATATATTTATAATATATATATATATATATTTTTTATTTATATATTTTATAATATAATATATATATTAAATTTAAAATATATATAATTTTATATTATATATGTATTATAACTCACCACACACCACCATTTGAAATTTGTTCGACTTGAATTCCACACAGATCACATACCCACACTCTATCTATATTTTTTGTCCCATTGTACAGGGGTTTTACTAATATTATATATATATTATTATATATATATATATATATATATATATTTTTTTTTTTTTTTTTTTTTTTTTTTTTTTTTTTTTTTAACGGTAGGTTCATGTCCCGAGCCGCCGTGGTCACAGTATGAAAACTTAATTGTTTTCATTTTGTGATGCTCTTGGAGTGGTCGTGGGAGGTCCCCGTTCCTTTCCCGGAGAGTGCCGTGTTACCTTTTTGGTAATCATTTCTCTATTTTTTCCGGGGTTGGGACCCACTTTTACTTGGGGTGGCTTGGCCCCCGTGGGGTAGGGAGGCAAACGAGGGGAAGTTCCTCCCAAGGGGAAAAACGCGCCCCCGTGACCGAAACCCCCCCTCAATTGCTGGTTAAAATTTTATATATTATTATATATTAATATTATATATATGTTATGCTATATATAAAAATATTATTTATATTATATATATATATATATATATTATTTATATATTTTTCTCCTCTTTTTCTCTGCCTGAAACCCAATTTGAGAATTACCAACGATATGTTTCTTTAGACTAATATCATTTTATTTTAAAGTTTTAAAGATTACGAAACAGATTTTTAAAAATCTAAATTCTTTCTTCCTTCTAAAATTTAAATTCCTCATGGGAAATTTTTAAAAAACTTTCCAATGATTTCTTTCAAAATGTTAAACTTCATCAAAAATTTTTGTTTGATAAATATCTTCTTTATTGGATAGTCCCCCCTAGGGAAAATTTGGTATCACACACACTACCACACACACCACACACCCCACCCACACACACCCCACCCACCACCCCAACACACACACACACACACACACAGCA
>NW_023652405.1:0-5277 GCF_015228065.2 Penaeus monodon
AGTTTTGCATAAGAAAAAGGCACTTTTTCATTATATAACTCAAACCCTACCGAACCGGGGAGGAAAATAAATTATTAAAGGAACGAAAATCGTCGGGCGGCAGTGCCACACTCAGCGCGTCAAACCGCCAAATTTTTAATATTACCCCAAGCATCGGATTTTTATATTGCTTATTAGGTGATGGTTCGTAAGGGGGCCTTTTTACACACCATTCTAAAGGGGGACTCCAAGTTTTTGTATTCAAATGTCATTTGACGTAGCCTGCCGGTTTGTGCCTTTTTCGATTTTTTCCCGGAGTGATACTAAGCTTCCCCACGCCCCCAAATTTTTTAACCTTGTGATATTTTTTTCTTTCCGTATTCATTCGGAACAATTTTCTCTCTTTATTTCTTGTTTCCCCTTCTCTCTCTTCTCTCCTTTCTCTCTCTCTCTCTCTCTCCTTCTCTCTATTAATTATATAATTAATATATATTATATATATATATAACAACTCTCTCTCTCTCCTTTAAAACTCTCCTTCCCTCACCCCCCCCCCTCTCTCTTCTCTGTTGTCTGCACTCTCTCTCTCCCCTCTCCCCTTTCTTCTTTTCCCCTTATCCTCTCTCTCTCTCTCTCCCCTTCTCTCTCTCTCCTCTCTCTTTTTCTCTCTCTCTCCTTTTTTTGTCTCTCTCTATTTTTCCCCCTTTTTTCCTCCCCTCCCCCCCCCCCCTGTCTCTGTCTGTCTGTCTGTCTGCCCCTTTTCCCCCTCTCCCTCTCCCCCCCCTCCTCTTTTTTTATCATTTCTTATTTTTTGGATTCAGAAAAATCATAGCAGCCATTTATCTTCCCCCCGGAAATCTGCCTTCTTAGACCTTCCGAGCTTTTTGCGGTTCTTTATTTTTAAAACGGCTTAAATCGTCCGCGAAGATTTAATGAAACCGAATTTACTGCGAAAATAAGGGTTTTTAAGGGTGTCCATTTTCAGAATACCGGGGAGATATTTCACAATTCACTGAGATCTTTGTACCGTAATCAATTTAATTGTTTCAAAATTCCCAGCCTATTGAAGCGGGCTGAACTAGTTGCCCCTGTCCAGCTCTATTTTATCACGTCACTGATAGGGTTGTGGATTTCGTTGCTTTAAAAATTTTTACAGTCACTCGTCACGTTGCGTTATCAATCATATTTTTTTTCATACGGGAAACAATCTTTATCATTGCTAAAATTTCATGTATTCAGTACAAGTGACGTTTTGGAAAATCGACCTTTTGCCCAGGTGGTGAGAAATCAAATTTTTTAACAAAGACTCTACGAAAAAAGTATTTTTTTGGTGTTATTTGTTAAGAATTCGGGATTGGTATTCCTATACCGTTTTTTAGTTCATCTTTTGGGATAAAACTCCAAAATTTCTTCTTTTTTTCAGTCCTAAACCAAAAAGTATTCAGTAGTAAAAGGTAATTTTTGATCAAACGCACTACGAAAAACAAGCTAAAAAAAACGGGGACTATTGTTAGGGGCCCCTGCAAATACTGAGGAAGTACTGTCTTTGTTACGTTTCGGTCGGTCTTTATTTTTTGGGCTTTTTCTTTTTCTGTAGGTGTACGCAGTTTTTTCCTTTTTTATTTTTTTTTTTTTTTTAGGAAATTCGTTTTTTTCAAGCTTTAGATGTTTACACGAACAAAAGACGGAAATCTGCGAGAGCCCAAAATTAATTTCATATTTTTTTTTTTTTGCTTTTATTATGCCTTCTTTGAATTTTATAGCCTGATAAAAGAAAAAACCTCTCGTAAGTTCAAAAGCTTTTCCAAGCCTCGGCGCTTTTAAAAAACGCGAACACCGAAGTTCTCTAAACCCGGGGCCCTTAAACGCGTTTTGACCATTAGGGGGAACACAAGGGAAAAGACCCAAAAGGGGCCCGGGGAGACCCGTTTGCGCGTTGTTCGATGTTTAAAAATTGCAACACTGCGTCTGGACTCTAATTGGTATGTTTTGTATGGCGTTGCTCTTTTTTTCGTCTTGTTTTATTTTCAATGTTTTTGAGATTACATACACACATATCTCTCTCTACACACCGGGGCACCACGCACGCACACA
Organism: Penaeus monodon; assembly: GCF_015228065.2. Taxonomy (NCBI): domain Eukaryota; kingdom Metazoa; phylum Arthropoda; class Malacostraca; order Decapoda; family Penaeidae; genus Penaeus; species Penaeus monodon. Next base: position 2,074 of record NW_023652405.1, read on the forward strand.
ACACACACGCACGAACGCACGCACGCACACACCCACCCCCCCACCCCCCACCACACACACACACACACACAACCACCACGCACGAAACCCACGAAACGCACACGCACACACACACGCACACACACACACACCCCAAAACACCAACACAACACACACACACACCACACACACCACACCACACCACAAACACACCACATAAAAACACAAACCACACACACACACTAAACACACACACCACATGTATTATAATGTATATTATAATATTTTATATATATATATAATATATATATTACATATACTGTTTATAAAATATTATGATATAACACACATTTTTACATAAAAACGGAAGGTTCAAAATAAACCCCGTACTCTCCTTTTGCTCATCCGCCCAGTCAATCGGTTTAAAATTCTTTACCCCCCACAATTTCATGATGTGTCACGTATCAAATTTTTGGTTGCCTCTGCCTCTCATCATACACATACCCATAAAGAGTTCACAGTAATGCCTTTGTTTCTGAGGACAAAAACCAAAAAGGGACATCTTTCTTCTTTGGGTTACGGGGAGTCTTTCCCTTTCAAGCCTCTTTTCCAAAATCATCGTTTTTCTTTTCTCCAGCTTTTTTGTGGTAAACGTCGATAGAACCACAGTTCAGGGCGTCGATCTTCTTTTCATCGCCCCTTTTTTAGAAACCCCAAAATTCCGATCCCCTAAAAGGCGTGCTGAATGCAGCGACAGCTGAAACCCTTTTTTTCGTCCCCCGGATACTCTTATCTTTTCCCGATCAACGAACATTGCATTTTTAGCAACGCCATTTCTTCTAATTTTTTTTCTGTATCTCAGTATCCATATTTTTCAGCATAAGATAAAAAATACTTAAAATTTTCAATATTCCATTATCATTCACCGTTGCGAAAACTTCTCATTTATTTTTTTATTTTTTTTTATTGGGATATTTTAGACTTTATTTTATTTCACTTTCGAGCCCAATGAATACCTAGACTCTAACTCCAATCCGTATTCGTCCTTACTGCCATCTATTAAGACTAAACCAAAAATATCTTTAAATTAGGTATTAGTACAAAAAAATTATTTAAAACCCAAACATCCGGCATTTTTTCTTTGGGCCCCATCAAAGTAATGGTTTTTGAAAAAGTAAAATTTTCTCCGTTTTTTTTAAATAACCCAGTACCATTTTTTCCCGCCCGGACCTGTTTTGTTCTTTAGTCATGGTTTTCCCTTTTTAAAACGGAGAACAACGGGGGAGGTTTAGCTGTAGTTCGTAAAAGTTTAGTGGTGGTGGTTTCCCAAATGTGCCCTTTTTTTTTATAGATTATGGGGGACTGTTTCCACTTTTTTTTCACTTATTCACTCTCACAAAGATTGCTCCGTTTTTCATTTTTTAGGGCCACCGGGGTTTAATTTCTTTTTAACTTCTCACAGTTGGTAAGGTTTTTAGAGGTTTGTCATAGAATTCTCTTCAATACTTTTACATAGATCATTTAATACTAACCCTATCTTTCCCCATCATTCTTTTAAATGTCGATTTTAATTTTGTATCTCCCCGTCCACTTCCTGCTAAGCCCCGGCCCCAAAATTCCTTTTCTGTCGCTTTCCCCCGTTTTTTTTGGTTTCCATTGATTATTTATTTTTCCCCTTCTTGGCAATAGTGCATTCTTCCCCACTTAAGAAAATTCTTTACCTTTTTCCCAGAGTTCATTGAATATTTCCTCTTCATATTCCAACAAGGCTCAGAACGATTAGAGGTTTTAATACGATGGCTCATTATCAATAGATGTATAGTCCAACCTTAGTGAATTTGAGGTTTATTAGTTTCTTAAACATTGTTTGCATGTCGACTACCAGAAGCTATTGCAATCGGCACCTGGTCTTGTTTGGCATTCTTAAAGGTACCTTTCCATTTTTGATTCACCACAAATCAATTTGGTTTCGTTGGTGTTGTTATTAGATGATATCCACATGTAAAGAAGACGAGGATTATGTTCAAAAAGTGTATTAGCAATGACAAGGTTATTTGTTTTGCAGAAATCTAATAGGTCAGAACCTCTTTCATTTTGTTCTCCTAAACCATATTTTCCCCAACAAACTACATCAGCTGCCACTTTCCCAAATTGGCAGCTGATGCATTGAAATCAACCCCTCATTATCTTCATGTTTTTTGTTGGGCATACTGTCCATAGCTTCTTGTAGGAAGTTATAAAATTCTTCTATTTCTTCGTCATCTGCAGAACTTGTAGGAGAATAACACCGGATAATGCTAATATTATTAGGTTTTCCTTGGATTCAAATTTTAAGCAGTCTGTCTGAGATTGGGGTATATCCCAAAGGAACTTTACTGGTTTCATTAGACAGAATTATTGCTACACCATGGCTGCACCCCATTCCTTCGCCTTTTCCTGCAAAAAGAACCAGTATATTTCATGAGTCCTAAAACAGCCTTTATTTGTCCAGTTTGTCTCGCGTAATCCAAAAATTTCGACGTTGTTCCCGTCCATTTCATCCCAGATTACATGTAATTTCCTAATTACATGTAATTTCTCCAAATCCTTCATCTTCCTGACATTCCACCTTCCCACTATAAATTTCGTTCTAAGTTACTTTCCAGTAACGTACTTGTCATTACAAAACCTGGTTACCCCCTTGACAACGCGGCCCTTGGTAACCCACGCGACGAATTGTTTACTTTTAGTTGTATCCTGGAGAGTATTCAGGGGTTGAAGTGATGGCAAAGCAGAGACCCAAGATTCTTTCTTTGTCTGCAGTTCCTGCTAACTAGGCGGTTTATCTCGGCTGTTTCCAGTTGCACTTTACTTACGCCAGACATACAGATCATGAAGCCATAAGAAAGATTTCATCTTTCTGTCCTTGAAATCTACACGCACAACACACACACACACACACACAACACACACACACACACACACACACATAATATATATATATATATATTATATATATATATATATATATAGAGAGAAAAGAGAGAGAGAGAGAGAGAGAGAGAGAGAAAACATATACAGTATATATATATATATATATATATTAATATAAAATATATTATATATATAATATAAAATATAAATATAATATGTGTTGTTTATAATATATAATATATATATATATATTATATTTTTTATATAAATTATATATAATATACTTTATACACCCGGGTAAGATATTTATTA
>NW_023652406.1:0-5277 GCF_015228065.2 Penaeus monodon
TTTTTTTGTTTTTTTATTAAATTTTTAATTTCCAAAATGCTGGCAATTTTTTCCTTCGGTTTTTAATGCATTCGATCACTAGCGAGAAAAAACCCAGATTTTTTGTTTCAACTCGGCAACTACAGTCGAGTGGTTCAAGGGGGGTAAAAAAATTTATAAATTCCAAATACTTCTGTATATCTGACATCTGTATTATATCTCAATGGAACGGGTGAATAAGGGGAAGGAACAGCCGCATCGTTCTGGAGCCCCTTCCCCAAATGCTGAAAATTTCATAAAAGCCCTCCACCCCCTCTAACAAGCTGCCCGGGCGAAAAAATCTACATTCAAATAGGATTCATCACAAAAACGCTGCAAAGAAGGTTAAACAAACGACATTGCCGTATCGCCCGTTCGCGCTCATGAGGGGGAAGCTACTTGCTGGATGAAATAACAGGTGTAAACATCATTATCCTTTTTCAGCTGTCCATAGACTTTATGATTTATTTTGTTTAGTATCATAGTTTATGTTTGATTAACTGGGTTCAAAAAAAATTTTTGAAAGTTGTTTTATTTTTTTCAACTGATTTAGAGCAAATCTGCATCGCTGAACCCAAAAAATGCCTTCAGTGAATTAGGAAAAATCTTTTTTTTACAAAGGGGAAAATACATTGAGTGACATTTTTTTGTTTTATTTGTGTTACTTATATCCCCGTTTTTTTTTTTTTTTATTTTGTTTTTCCCCAATTTATAATTATCGTCATTTTCAAACATTGATCGGTATCGTATTGACATCAACTTTGCTTTTACATTAGAACTATTACCAATATACTGATCAAGGGAAACATCGATAAAAATTGACATTGCCAGTAAACGGACACTAATAAAACAGATACATAAAAAAACTAGATGTTTTGGTCATTTTTGATCTTCAGTGCTGACCTTCCGTTTTTTTGGCTCCCTCAAATGTGCAGCGGCAGGGATTCCTCTTTAAAAGTTAAACAGTAATCGCCACCCATGACTGCATCCCACCCCCCCTGTACCTGGTCCCCATCTCCTTCATGTCGATAAATCTCCCCCCCTGCTCGTCGCTCTTGCCCCGATTCTCGGGAAAACCGATCCTGTGTGAGAATGGGTAGTGCTTTTTTGATGCTCATGTTGCATCCCAGGTTTTTTAAAGGCAGTCACTTTTTGGGTGACGATTCTGCGTAGTTTGGCCTTGTCCCAAAGGAATTCTTTATGCCGGGAAAAAATGCCTTTCCACGCTTCCATTCGCTTTATTCTTGATTTTAAAAACTCGGGATCTCTGATGAGCTGACTAGTTGAGGTCCGTCAAAGATCCCCAGTTTTTAAATTTCTCCATGGTTCCCCCCTGGAAAACATGCACGGTGAGTGAAGCAGCCCCTCCTTGTCCAGAGCTTTGGTGAACTGCTTCATCAAGCCAAAGTTAAATGGGGAGGGGGGAAGAGATCCTGTCTCTGTCCACCAGAGGGCGTTGATGACGTTCTTTGATTGCGGGCCCCCCAAATTCCTCCTACAGAGACCACTCCTTTTTCATGTAATGCTGACCGGGTCCCTACTATCCCACTGCACAAAAAGCAGGGGTATTGGTGAAACCGGATGCTGCCCCAAACCAAAAAGTTCCCATCTTGTAAACACAGACCCACCATGCTGACAATAACGTTTTTCTCCAACAGATACTTCACCGCTTATATTTTCTTCAGTGATTGAGTGACCAGGGTAAGAGGCAAACTGGTTGCCGTTGTGCACCAGAACGGCTTTCAGCGTTTCCTTGCTGCGTCAAAAAACGTCTTCATTCTACAGTTGTTACTGTGCAACCCAAAGATTGTGCAGAAGCTGTGAAACATTGTACAGTACACCAAGTCTTTCTCTTCAGAGAAAAAACAAAGGTTTTCTTGAGTCGGTTGGGGTAAAAAAGTATGCGGTATGTCAAAAAAGGTTTTTTTTTTTTCAGTCTTGAGCCAAAACTCGGCGGATGACTTTGGGTTTGGGGTCACGGACAAATCATTTACTCCTTCGGGGAAAAAGGGATGCGGATGTCTCGGCATCATCGCTGGGAACTATTTTCATTTTTTCAATACTGGAAAATTCTTTTGTCATTTAAACCGGAATTTCTGCTGTGACGGGTCTGGAACTTCTCACAGTGGGGTACAGGACGGTGGATTCAAGATCAGGATATTTGAGGCTGATCGGGTTCTTTCTTTTGATCCCAGTCAAATTTAAAAGCGCAGAAGTAAAGTCATGACATGGTTTTTGGCTCTCTCCAATCATAGGAATCCAAAAAATTTACCGTACTTCTTTCCATGGGGCCAGCGACGTAGATACTCAGGGCATTTCTTGCAGACCATGTGAGGCGCCCAAGCTTTTTCCTATCACCAAGTTTTTATGCCAAAATAAGCAGAGAAGCACGCTTTTGAAACTTGGACTGGTTCCCTGTTTTGGGAAAAACGGGGTATTGCCCCAGATGTAGCAGAATACATCCGGCATTTCTGCAAGACCTTTTTGGACGAATCCATATCTTCTTGAAAAAGGAAAAAATTTTTGTTAGCAAAAAATGTGCGGTCAAAAAAATTTTAAAATTATATCGTAATACCCCCACAAAGTGCTAAACCCTTTTGTTGAACAAATGTAAAAAACAAAATTTGGCAATAGAAAACCAATTTGACCGATTGAGCAAAAACAAAGTTTTTTTTTAAATTCACCGCCAAAATTGTCTAAAATCAGTTAAAAAAGTATTGACGATTTTTTTTCTGTTGACCAGTGTTACTATCTTAATTACTTTTCAGATGCGCAGACGACACATGTAAAAAACGGCAGTGATAAATAATTAGGGGGGATTTTTATGAATGGTGTGGGGAACTCGCTGAAAAAGAAGGAAGATTCAGTTTTAGAAGAAAAATTCCCCCCTTTAACACGTTGAAACCTTTCGCCCTCCCAGAAAAAAATCCGTGCAGGATAACTACCCAATGCACAATCAAGGGGATTTCGAAAAAGGGTTTATGACCAAAACCACATGGAAGTCCTTCCCCGACTAAAACAAGATTAAAAACCCCATGAAAATGTTTGGGCGAATATTGTCAATGTTTTTGGAGACGGCCCAATGAAAAAACCCCCAAAGGTAAAAATCATGCAAACGGGAACGGAAAAATGTTACGGAGGGAAAACCCGGGCCTCCATAAGTACGGCATCTCTGTCCCTGGGATTATACAAGGGTTTTTGAATAAAGATAGATGGGGTTTTATAATATCTCCCCAAAAGTTGGTGTTTTTTTTTTAAAATTATTACCGTTTTTCTTTTTTTAAAAAGCCATAGGAAAATTCTTTATATAATATATATATTATTAATAATTATATATATAATATATATATAATTATATAATAAAATTTATATTTATATTTTCTGTAACATTGTTATGATATTTTTCGCGAGAAGGTTTAAAATGTATTTTAACCATGAACCAAAATTCTAAATAAAAAAAGTAGCCCTACAAAGTTTGTGTTCATTTGCAAAATTATTGATCGGTGTTGGATCTGGCGAAAAGAAAAGTCATTTTATCAATAAACTATGATTAATATTGAAGACTTTGGTTTTGTTTGGGGTATTCTTATCTACACCTACGCATATGTTATAACGAAAAGCTTTACAAACAAAAGGAAATAAAATTTACAAAAAAATAAAAGTAAGGGAATACTTTTCAAAGTATTAGATATGTACAGCCATGATTGGGAAAACTTAACTTTTGATATTCACCTCTTTGAAAAAACCCCCGCTTGTACTCCTCGAATTGAAACAAACAAACTGTATTTTCTCACTCGGCTGTTCGAATGTGGATGCTATCCTTTCAGAAAAAAAAGTATTGAATAAAGCGAGATTTTACATTGAAACAACAATACATAATGTGCTTACTCAACCCAAGATTTTATTTTCCATAGACACCACCCACGTGACAATGCAAAGCTCTATTATTTTAAAACCCACTGCGGTTTTGCGTCCAAAGTATTTTGTAATGAAAAAAAACTGGCATGTTTTCTGTTTATTTAATCATATTTGGGGACGGAAAAAACATCATTATTACTTGAATACCGCTTCTAGATGGGGTACGGAACGGCCCCCCGAAGGCATTTACAAAGGGATCAAAGATTTTGCAAAGATTTTTTTAATTTAGCTGGGATAAAGATTTTTAAATAATTGGCAGCTATAATTGAAAATTTTGTGTTAAAAAAAAGGGAACATACTCCATAATGTTGCCATTGATAAAAAAAAAAATTCCGGAATTTTTTTAAAAATACCTACTACAAATCAATGATAAACCCAAAACCACATGATTTGTTTTTCACTTGTTTGAAGAAAACGAAAATGAAATGGTTTACGTGTTTTTCAAAATAGATAAATACACTTGTTTGGGCATTTTCTTCTAACAATCACCTCTTTTTGAAAATTTATGTAGTTGTGATGTATTAATACACACACACACACCCACACACACACACACCACACAAAACCCCACAAACACACACATATATATATTATATAATTATTATTATATATATATATATATATAGAAGATAGATAATAGATAATAGATAATAATAGATGATAGTAGAGTGATAAATAAAAGATAGTAGAAAGAAATAGATAGATGGATATTATATATATAATAATATAATATAATAATATATATATTTTATATATATATATTGCTTATGTATAATGTGTATAATAATATAATATATATATTAAAATATTATTATTTAATATTATATATTATATATATATTTAATATATCCTTAGTAATATGTGTAATTATATATATATAAAATATATTATATATATATTTTAAAAATATATAATATATTAAAATTTTATTTTATATATATATTATTTTATTATATTTTAAAAATTAAAAAAATATTTTTATATTATATATATATAATTATATTTATTATAATATATAATATATATAATGACCCCCTGGGAACGTCTTTTTTTTAAAAGGAAATGCTGGGGGGAGGGGGGTTGTCCCTCCCCCCGCAAGAAGGCGGGGTGTGGGTCCCCCCTGGAGGGCAAATGTCGGGGGGCAGGATTGGAGCGGAGTTACCGCCGCCTGCCCCCCGGCAGGGGCCAACCCCCCATGGCTTGTTGGGGGGAAAGCCCTGGGAAAACCCCCAATGGATAGGCGGTCCCCCAGCCTGCCGACCCCCTTTATCTGGGGTGTTTGGGGGGAGCGCAGAGGTGGCGTGCACCCCATGACCCCCGAGGGGTTAACCCAGGTCCCCT
>NW_023652408.1:0-5276 GCF_015228065.2 Penaeus monodon
AAAAATCAATGAAAGTGAATTTTTTTTTTTTTTTTTTTTTTCATTTCTATAGCCCTCTCAGTTAATTCTCAGCATGTATATGGTATTTATTGTCCCCTCCCCTTTTTTAAATCCGTATTGTTCCTGGGATGTATCTTCCTTAACTTTTGTCCTTATTCAGTTAAAACTTACGTTGAACATTATTTTGTAAGTTGGATCATGATGTTCTATGTTTAGTGCATTCTGCGTTTTTTTTTCATATTCTCTGGTTACTGTTATGTCCACTGCAGCTTTATAAATTTCGTCACTTCACGTAGCCTTACTGTTTTTCATCCCTTTTATGGCAAGCTCTATTTCTTCTTGTAGTTTCTGGTCCATCAAGTTCACTCTCAAATTCTGGTTCAACCCCTTTTCCCATCATTATTCCATCCATCTCTCAAGCTTGTCTTTATTTTTCATTAGGAAATTTTCATCTTTATCCTTAACTGTCGTACTTCTTGTCGTTCTTTTTTCAGCTGATATTTCTCTGACTCTCTCGTGTATTTCCCTCGTGTTCGTTTTTTCTAGTTGTTCCACCTCTTCACGTACTTGATTGATTGACTATTTCAAATTTTCTGCCGCGTCAACAGCTAAGGTCATTATCGGCGAATACCTTGTTAGATAGAAATATTAAAATATTTAAAACTTTATAAATGTGTCAATAAATATCTTACAAATAAAAATGAATCTCTTAAAAATCAAAGCATAAATATTATGCCCTAAGTGTATAAAGCATAAATATTATGCATAATTAAATTTTATTGAAAATATTTGTCTCCCTAAGGAAACTAATAAGGCCCTCTATGTCACAATTCTCCCCCAATACATTTTTCAGTGTATATGGGGGAGACAATAACATACGTCTTTGGTCTGAGAAGTTGCACATCTTTCCACTATATGTGCGACCGTTAATGGCTCTTCGCATCCCTCGCAAAGTGCTTCACTTTTAACCATCATCGGCCCATGAGTCAGTCTTGTGTGCCCGATTTTTAGTCTTGTTAATACAACTTCTACTTTTCGGTTGGGATGGATGCTGGTTACCCAGCTGCCAAGGTCATCTCTAATATCTCGCTGTGCTTCAGTGTGTGGGAGAGGAAAACGAGCATCACAGGGCTGAGCGGCAGTTGCCTTGGCCTTCCGATCAGCTCCCTCATTCCCACTTATACCAACATTCGCTGACACCCAACAGAGTACTCTTTTTACGTGTTGACATCAATGCAAGCCAATCTTGAACTTCCTTCACTACTGGATGTGATGAGTTTAAGCTCTTGATTGCTTGCAAGGCACTAGAGAGTCACAATATATTACAATAGAATGGTTCATAAGATCTCTAGTCTTCTTAACTGCTGCAAGGATGGCATGTAACTCTGCAGTGAATATCGAGGCAGTTAGAAAAAGGCTGCCAGATGCAGTCTTCCTTCTGCTCACTGCTGCAAAGCCCACACCATTTTCAGATTTCGAACCATCTCTATATATTGCATCTAATCCTTGGTACTTAGAAATGTGCTGAAGAAATCTCTCTCTGACTTCTGCTTCGGATCTCTCCCCTTTCCCAATTCCGACCAAATCAAACTTAACTTGATTAGTCCAAGGGGGGGAATTGGGGAATTCCAACAGCCAGAAGCTTAGTGAGATTTAAATTAAGAAACCATTCTGGATGTAGGAGATCTCGGAATCCTTTGTAGTCTTGTGTAGTAAATCAGGTTCATATAGTACCGGTGTAATGAAAGAGGTGGTTCTCCACTCTCAGCATATAGGGACTCCTGAAAGCCAAAGTACAGATTCTGAGATCTTCATTATGAATCCAGAGAACAGTGGGAGTTGCAGATGAAAAAAGCCTCTCATCCATAGTCAAGCTTACTACGAATAGCGCTTGGTAAGCCGCAGAAGCGTTGTGCGGTCTGCACCCCAAGATAGATGTGAAAGAACCCGCAAAATACTAAGTGCTTTTGTAGCTTTCACTTGTAACTGTTTGATGTGAGGCACCCATGCAAGCCTTGAGTCAAAAAATACACCCAAATACTTCACCTTTTGGACAATTTGCTGTGGGTTTGCTCCTAAATAGAGGGAAGGATGGAACTTATCTCATTTGTGGAAATGTATAGCCATGGTCTTGCTTGGGGAAAATTTGAACCCATGATATTTTGTCCACTGTACAACCTGATTTATTGCAGCCTGCATGTGTCCTTGCATATACTGTAAGCGTCTTCCTGAGCAGTACAGTGTAAAGTCATCCACATACAGATCAAATGAGACAGAACTTAGAACAACCCTGTATGATGTCATTTATAGCAATGGCAAACAGGGTCACACTTAGGAACTCCCTTGTGGAACCCCTTCCAGCTGATCTTCCATATTATATATATATATATATATATATATATATATATATATATATATATTTTATGTATATATAAAATATATATATATATATATATATATATATATATATATATGTATATGTATATATGTATATATATATACATATATTATATAAAATATATATATATATACACATATATATATAAAATATATATATATATAAAATATATTATATATATATATATATATATATATATATATATATAATATATATTATATATAAAATATATATATTTTATATATATATATATATATATATATATATATAAAATATATATATTATATATATATATTGATATATCTAATTATATATATAAAATTTATATATTATATATATTATTATTAATATAATCATATATATATACATATATATATATTATTATATATATATATATATAATTTTATAATATATAAAATATATATAGATATATATATATATATATATATTATATCTATTATGGAAGATCAGCTGGAAGGGGTTCCACAAGGGAGTTCCTAAGTGTGACCCTGTTTCCCATTGCTATAAATGACATCATACAGGGTTGTTCTAAGTTCTGTCTCATTTGATCTGTATGTGGATGATTTTTACACTGTACTGCTCAGGAAGACGCTTACAGTATATCAGGACACATGCAGGCTGCAATAAATCAGGTTGTACAGTGACAAAATATCATGGGTTTCAAATTTTCCCCAGCAAGACCATGGCTATACATTTCCACAAATGAGATAAGTTCCATCCTTCCCTCTATTTAGGAGCAAACCCACAGCAAATTGTCCAAGGTGAAGTATTTGGGTGTATTTTTTGACTCAAGGCTTGCATGGGTGGCCTCACATCAACAGTTACAAGTGAAAGCTACAAAAGCACTTAGTATTTTGCGGGGTCTTTCACATCTATCTTGGGGTGCAGACCGCACAACGCTTCTCGGCCCTTTACCAAGCGCTTATTCGTAGTAAGCTTGACTATGGATGAGAGGCTTATTCATCTGCAAATCCCACTGTTCTCTGGATTCATAATGAAGATCTCGAATCTGTACTTTGGCTTTCAGGAGTCCCTATATGCTGAGAGTGGAGAACCACCTCTTTCATTACACCGGTACTACATGAACCTGATTTACTACACATTAGACTACAAAGGATTCCGAGATCTCCTACATCCAGAATGGTTTCTTAATTTAAATCTCACTAACTTCTGGCTGTTGGAAATTTCCCCAATTCCCCCCCTTGGACTAATCAAGTTAAGTTTTTATTTGGTCGGAATTGGGAAGGGGAGAGATCCGAAGCAGAAGTCAGAGAGAGATTTCTTCAGCACATTTCTAAGTACCAAGGATTAGATGCAATATATAGGGATGGTTCGAAATCTGAAAATGGTGTGGGCTTTGCAGCAGTGAGCAGAAGGGAAAACTGCATCTGGCAGCCTTTTTCTAACTGCCTCGATATTCACTGCAGAGTTACATGCCATCCTTGCAGCAGTTAAGAAGACTAGAGATCTTATGAACCATTCTATTGTAATATATTGTGACTCTCTAGTGCCTTGCAAGCAATCAAGAGCTTAAACTCATCACATCCAGTAGTGAAGAAGTTCAAGATTGGCTTGCTTTGATGTCAACACTAAAAAGAGTACTCTGTTTGGGTGTCAGCGAATGTTGGTAAAGTGGGAATGAGGGAGCTGATCGGAAAAGGCCAAGGAAACTGCCGCCCCGCCCTGTGATGCTCGTTTTCCTCTCCCACACACTGAAGCACAGCGAGATTTAGAGATGACCTTGGCAGCTGGGTAACCAGCATCCTCCCAACCGAAAAGTAGAAGTTGTGTCAACAAGACCAAGAATCGGGCACCAAGACTGACTCATGGGGCCGATGATGGTTAAAAATGAAGCACTTTGCGAGGGATCGAGAGCCATTAACGGTCGCACATATAGTGGAAAGATGTTGCAACTTCTCAGACCAAAGACGTATGTTATTGTCTCCCCATATACACTGAAAAATGTATTGGGGGAGAAATTTTGAAAATAGAGGGGCCTTTTTAGTTTTTCCTTAGGGAGACAAAAATTTTTCAAAAAAATTTAATTATGCATAATATTTATGCTATTATTTTATACACTTAGGGCATAATATTTATGCTTTGATTTTTAAGAGATTCATTTTTATTTGTAAAATATTTATTGACACATTTATAAAGTTTTAAAAATTTTAATATTTATATCTAACAAGGTATTCGCCGATAATGACCTTAGCTGTTGACGCGGCAAAAATTTGAAAAAAGTCAAACAAACAAGTACGTGAAGAGGTGGAACAACTAAAAAACGAACACAGGGAAATACACGGAGAGTCAGAGAAATATCAGCTGAAAAAAGAACGACAAGAAGTACACAGTTAAGGGTAAAGATGAAAATTTCCTAATGAAAAAAAAAACAAACTTGAGAGATGGATGGGAAAAATGATGAAAGGAGTTGGACCAGAATTTGAGAGTGAACTTGATGGACCCAGAAACTACAAGAAGAATAGAGCTTGCCATAAAAAGGGGTGAAAAACAGTAAGGCTACTGAAGTGACGAAATTTATAAAGCTGCAGTGGACATAAAAGTAACCCCGAGAATATGAAAAAAAACGCAGAATGCACTAAACATAGAACATCATGATCCAACTTACAAAATATGTTCAACGTAAGTTTTAACTGAATAAGACGAAAAGTTTTAAAGGGAAAATACATCCCAGGAACATACGGATTTAAAAAGGGGAGGGGGCAATAAATACCATATACATGCGGGAAATTAACTGGAAGGGCTATAGAAATGAAAAAAAAAAAAAAAAAAATTACACTTCCCTTTCATTGATTTTGAAAAAAAAATCTTTCGCCACGACATGAGGGAAATTAAAAGA